>NW_024038908.1:232500-485000 GCF_016077235.1 Cyprinodon tularosa | reverse complement strand
AGGCATGCTCCTTCATGCTTTGCTCACCAATATGCAAATCTGATGTAGAACCCCTGTTTGCAAAATTCAAAGTTAAAAATAAACACTTAGCAAAGATCAATACTTCTGCTTTATACTGCACATACCAAATAGGCTAGCTGGGGAAACCACTGGCATGATGCGAGTGCTGACCTTACAGAAGTGGAAACAGATTCTCATCGAGAAGCAAACTGAGTTGTAAAGATAAAATACACTACATATATTTGGAAATAAAAGATGGATCAGAGTTCAATGAAGATACAGAAAGTTAAAATGCTGCTAAAATGTTTATAAACAAACTTTAGCTTCCTTTGGTAATTCAGAAATCATAAAAAAGGTGAACAAATGCTTAAATATGACTATTTCAATACTTCTACAGCCATCTTTTCCTTAGGGATCAGTTTTCCTAGTGTGAAGAAATTTCCTCCAAGATTTAACTGAGTCACATGCTTAGTCACAGTCTGGACTTGATCTTTGGACTATATGACAGTTTTAATCGAAGGCTGAAAGCACTCTATTGATCTAGCGTTACAGTAAGCAAAAGAATATATAAAAACGCCAAAGTGGGCCTGATGGTGTAAAACTGTTCTCTGCAGCAAAAGTGATCTTTTGATTTATATCAGTTAAGCGTAATTATTTGAAACAATTCACTAAAATAACAGCAAATAGACTAACAACATTCTGCTGCTTTTTTTTTTTTAACAAGTATAGGTAATAACCCCTATACTAAAAAGGAATAGTTCGATGAAACAAAGCTATGTACACAGACATCTGCCAACATTAGCAGATGTTTATAAGAAAGTTGAAGAGTAAGGCCACCCATAAGAAATATATACGAGTCGTTTGTGCAAAGCTAACCTTGAGGTTATCATTATTGTATCAGTAGAAATTCAAAGTTAAAATGAAAAATACAAATCAATATAAGAAACCAGGTTCAGATACAGCATTAGATGTATTTAACAACTACATAGCGGTTAAAAATACAAAAGGGGCATTTTAATTATCCCATTTACAGACCTATCTTGTATAAACTGCTTTTGAACCACACCAAAGCAAACCTAAGCTAACTGCTACTGAATCAATAAGTCAGGTTCACATCAAACAGGATACAGAAGAGAAAATGACCAGGTTGACCAGGTCACACAGGGGCTAAACACCAATGGAGCCCTCCGCCAGTGCTTTTTAAAAGGCACTAATGGCTGTCAATGGAATAAGAATCAAGACTGATGTCCACCCTAATGAAAAGAATCGGCATTAAGCTCTAAATTCGAAAAGGTTTGGTCGACATTGGTTTCCTTAGCTATAATCAATAACATTTGCTCCATCAGGGAAACTGCAACATGTGGGAGAAACTGCACACAAAAACCCATTTCAAACACATATGCTCCACCATCAAGGGAGCTGGCCTCAAGTTAAGAAACCAAGAAAACAAACAGACTAAGGGTATTTGTTGACTTGTGGTAGGTAGACCACAGCCAATACAGCTGAGAAAAAATAAAGAAAGAAGAAACAAAAGTAAAAGATTTGAGTAATTTTGTCTGGGCTAAATTGTGCAGCTATGATAAACCGTCCACACCTCTTCACTGGAGCCTGTGCAGAATCAGCAGATTTTTTTTAAATTCCCCCGTTCTGCTGAGGGAAGCCTGTGTGTGAGCAGCAGACGTGTAAACAGACAGCAGAGAGGAGAGAGCAGGGAGGGGACTGGGATTTAGACTGATCACTGCATTTTTGCAGTCCTCACACCCACCAGCTGTCATAGGCTGGCGACAACACACCCACTGCCCAAAAGTTACGGCCCAAAAAGGGCCCAAAGACAGCATTGTGAGAAAAAACCATCACAGACGCAGGCAGAGAACTGGGAATCTGCACATAAATACTACACACTTTACCATATCCTAAAATGGGTCTAGGTTTTCTTTTTGGCTCAAACTGCCTTTAAAAACAGCCCTAAAACAACCAAAATTTCAGTTAGCTGCTGAAATGCACAAGTACAAAGCCATGTGCTCTATGCTCATACTTTGACAGAGGAATGTCATCAAACTGGATTTTTCTAGAGGAGGGGTTATGTCTTTTAATGCGCAGTTTCAGTTTGAAGAGAAGAAAAAAAAAAAAAAGCAGCAACAAGTCAAGTTAGAAAAGCTCCGAGACAGGAGCCTTGGTAGTTATATGTATATGTATGTATTAGGGCTGCAACAACGAATCGATAAAATCGATAAAAATCGACTTTTAAAAGCGTTGGCAACGAATTTCATCATCGATTAGTTGTGTCGCGCGATTAATGCGTCATCCGCTGCCGCCATTATCACTGCCACTTGACTGAAACGGGGAAAAAAAAAAAAAGATACGGCAGAGCGAGTCAGCGCCGCAGGTGCGCAGTGTTTCCAACTCAGCGACTTAGTCGCTATATTTAGCGACTTTTCAGACCCCTCCAGCGACTATTTTTTTTAAAAAAGTGACTAGCGACAAATCTGGCGACTTTTTACGGTGTTACTGGCGGCTTTTGGAGACTCTTACGTGAAAGCATGTATCGTTCCTAATCTTGTCCTCCAGCGGCAGCTGCTGCCGTGGGGCGCCTCCCCCCTCCCAACCCCGTTCTCCCGCAGGAATCTCTCTCATCGCTGCAATCAGAGCCGCAGGATGTACTTGGAGAAGCATCCCGCTGCAGCCTGTTTCAGCGTCCAGACTGCAAATGAAGCGCGCATGTGCCGGGATTGACGGTGCAAATTGATCACAATAATTAAAATAGCCTTTATAAATAAATTATCTTGCAAATTATGAGGGCAAGGCTTTTGAAGTTTAAATCTTCTGGCAAAGATAAAGTAAAGAAGATCCTGCAATTTATGGAAGTAAAGCAGAATAAAATCCAGCAAGATCAGTAATATGTCAATTAATTATCTGCCACATTCCCATGTAAATATCTGTCTTTGGAGGATGTGTTTTTTAGCACCCCTAGTTCTCTCATTTTTATTCCAAATACAATTTATAATTTGAATCACAGGGCTATTTTTATCTCTATGGTTCAGTATTTTCTCAAGTAGCAACTTTAACTGCTATACTTTCCTGTCTTAAAAGGCAGAACTCTTCTAGTCTAAAAAAACTCATTTGTTGAAATGGGGGGGCCTATTGTTTGAACCCCTTAGGCATTTTTGTTTTCTAAAGCCCCTAAGGCTTAGGGGCTTTAGAAAACAAAAATGCCTTTTTTTTGCGCTTTATGAAACAAAGTAGCCTATATTTTGTGGATGTACAGCTACATTTTTCATGTAAGTTTGCATAGTTTTAACACAAACATTTATTTTTCATATTGCACCAGTACAGTTAATGAGCAACCTGTACTTGTGTGCTTGTTTGTTCTGTCTAAAATGTTTATTTTGGAAAAAAATATAATATATATATATATATATATATATATATATATATATATATATATATATATATATATATATATATATATATATATATATATATATATATATATATATATATATATATATATATATATATATATATAATAAAATAAAAATATTTTTTGTCCGATTCATCGATTAATCGAAAAAATAATCGCCCGATTCATCGATTTTTAAAATAATCGTTAGTTGCAGCCCTAGTATGTATGTATGTATGTATGTATGTATGTATGTATGTATGTATGTATGTATGTATGTATGTATATATATATATATATATATATATATATACACACACACACACACAGGTCCACATATAACAAAGATGATTTTCAGCGGATGTTAGGCATAGAGGGAAAAGAATCGTATGATATTAAAATCCAACAACATTTCTCATAGGGCCTCTCCAAACTTTAAAGACATTTATTTTGTTACCCCCATTCCCCCTATCAAGTAGTGTCTGATATAGGAAACTGTTTAAAGCTTTTTAACTTGCTACAGTGAGCCAACTTCTTCTTCTCCCATGGTTCATGAGGAGAAGTAATACTATCATTTATTATGTGCTTTTGCGCCAGAGTGCAGGTTCTGCAGCTGACCGCATCAGTACGATCCAAATTCAGAACCCTGAACCATACCCTGGCACAGTTACAACAGCCGGTGTTGGGATTGCTTATATGAACCCTGCAATAGTTTGTAGTGGAAATGCGTACCAGTCCTAAAAGCAAAAAAAAATTAAGGGCATAAATCTGAAGACAAAATAGTTTGATGTCTTGTGGGGCTACATGGGGCAGTGATGAGCTGCTTGTTAAACCAGCAACATAGACCTTATGAAACAGACTTTTCTCTAATTCTTTTTTTCCCCTCTCCTTATTTAGCTCAGTACTTCTGACAAAGTCGGTTTCAACTCCATGTTGTTTGGCCTGGTCTAGCGATCTCTGGGTGAAAGCCAACCCTGTCAAATCACGGTGCATGTTATTTTTTACTTACATTTGGTTCCACACAACCCAGGGTTATTAGTTGGATGACTGATCACAACCTAACCCCCAGATTCCACATCCTCTGTCACCGCTCCATCCTGCTCATGTAAGTTGTGACAAGCGCTTGCGCAGTCATGTTAATCAATGAGAACTGTTCCACAGTTACTCCTCTGTACGTCGCCATACATGTTTGTTTTCTCCGTCCTTCACTGTTAAAATACAGAGCCGAACTATTTTTTTTTTCTCCGCTCCGGCCCGTTGGAACCCGGCCAGGTAAAGATCCTTACTTGCATTCGTATGAAACAGGAAAAAGAACGCAGAAAAAAAGATCCGGTTTGTTAGCTTAATTTAAATAAATTAACACTGCTTATTTAAATTACAGGATGCAAACTATTGGTACTTCAACATACCGGCAAGCAGATTTCTCATCTTGATCAAAATATTTATTTTATACCGAGATGCTTAAAAGTCTCATCATATCCAGTCAAAACTTCAAAGGGCGCATCTGAAACCTTCAAAAGAAACTTCTTATCGCAGGCATGGGTAAAGAGATGCTGAGTTTGGAAGTAGAGAACAAACATAGTTCATATAAACCATGTATGATCCTAGTTATCCCTGTTACAAAAATCCACAACAAAGAAACTATTTGGGCAGAAGGCGCACATATACTGGATACTGATAGGGATTTTTACGCATATTTTGCTCCTATGAATTAAATAATTTCATGCATGCTCTCCTTGAGCTCAGGGGATGTTGGGGCGGAGCAGGACGGGAGGAACCGTGGAGGCTGCAGGCTTTATTTTGCGCAGACGGTCTGGAATGGAGAGGGGTGGAGCGGGACGAGGCGGTTATGGAGGATGTGGGATTTCGGTGTAATGGCTCAAAACTGAAGCACTTTTATCGTTTACCTAATTCAATGTCAAAAAGTATTGCAACTCTGAAAAGTTTCGATACTTGAAATACTGTATTCAGATATAACACTAATTTGGTAGGGTATCAATATTAAATAAAAGTTATGTTAGCTTATTTTTGCTATTGAACATTTTAAATTACTTGATATTTTGCACATTAGAAACAAAATACGTCAAACAACCTAAAATATTGTCAAAACAAGCTCATAGTTGGGTCATTTATTTTACATTTATTGGTACACATATTTAACTAATTGCATCTGTGATTCAGTTGAGAAAGCACGTTTTGGCTTTTTTTTATTTCCATGGAATCAAAAATGAATGAGTATTGAAAATAAAGCTATCGATAGAGTTTGAAATTGTAATGTGACAGCACTATTTTGCACTAGCTCAAAAGTGAAGCATTATCTGACCATCACCAAATCAGAGCAGGACTTTTTTCATATTTCCTTCATCAAAAGTGGACAATTATAGGGTTGGGAATTGATAAGATTTTCACGATTCTGACTCTTATCGATTCTGTGAAACAATGAACTTGGAAAGTACACAGTGATATTCGTCTACCTCCCCCTGGGACATTCTATTTCTGCCTGCCTCGGCGAAAACAAAAAGGTGGTGAACGGGAGCTTCCAGTCTCTGAGCCAGCCAGGCTACCGGTCTCATCACAGTCATCTAAATCTAATGGAGAAGGCATCTGTTTAATGAAAAAGCATTACTGCACAATTTCGGGAAATAAACTCATCTCCCCCAGATTTAAATAAAAAAACGCCACCTTTGTCTCGCTCCCTGAACTGCGGAGCAACTTCGTAGCATGTTTCGTTACATCCATGGCAATAGCTAGAATCATGTAAGAATTCCAGCTACCAGTAGTTCTAATTAAACATACTAGCAATGAAGGGCTGAATTAACGAGAAAGTCACACTCCCTTAATAACCTCAAAGAGAGGAAGGAAATTGGTTTATTTTCAGAAATGGCATATAATTTACTAGGAACCACATTAAGCACAACCAACCAGTGATAAAAAACTGGTCGTAAGTTAAGCGTCTGTCCGGAAGCATATAAAACACGTCATTCTTTAAAATATAAGCCATGTTGTGTGCACAGATGTCTCTGCATGTTGGATGCATTTCCTCCCGCGGATGAAATTGTCACTTCGCAAGGATTGCAAAGCACCTTGTTGCCATCTTTCTCCTCTTTAAAATGAAGCCAATCTTTCAATTACTTTGACCGCTTTTGTTTTGCTTTTCTAGACTTACGCTTGGTCATGTCGTACTTGCTTACTGAATGCAGTGTGCGTAACTTGTGTAAAAAAGGTGACGTGAGTCGTGCTGCCCAGAGCTAGGCTCTGGTGCTGCCTGGAACCGTTAACAGAATCATTAAGCGAGCTGCCAAATGGTGCCATGGGACTGGAACACACGGAACCGGTTCTGAACAGGAACTGGTTTTCTATTCCCATCCCTAGACAATTATGCATTTACCGTTGCACCCACTGTCTTTTTAGAGAGAAAAATTATGTGCCGTCAAAATCTCAAAAAAACACAACAACAAATACAAAGCTTTAACCCCATCGAATAGATATTGGAGAATATTTCTTCAGTACATCGATCCTTAACATCAAAGCAGTGCCACCAGAATCAGCAGGTTTGAGCTTTACCATAGTCAGAAGTGATACTCAGCTCACCAAGATGTCTACCTCGGCGAGTTTAAAGTTGATTATAGATGGTTATCTATGATCATGTGTATAAAAGGTGTTAAAAAATACTCACTTCCATATGCTTCATCCCAAGGAGCTTTCACAAATTTTTCCGCTACCTTATCTCCCCAACATGTAATTTAGCCAACTCTAGGTGACTGTATTACTGCCTTCAAAAGTGACACTATAAAACGCTTATCTTGTCTTGTTTTATTCTGGTAGTGAAATCTAAAAGAAAAGTTTAGTTTTTTTCTTTAAAGAGAATACATAACATTTAAGGTCAGAAAGGAGCCGAGGTGCTCATCCTTCCTTAAAGTGTGATAAATATCACTGAGACAGCTGATGCAGTAGCTTCTACATGTGTGGCTTAGGTAGCAACAGCTAACTCTCTTATCTGATCCCGGCGGCAGTAAAAACAAATGTTTAAGCACAATAATGAGACAGATAAGATGAGTTGTAAAAGATGTGCTGAGAAGGATGAGTCACAGCAAGAGGTGAATGTGTAGGTGGCTCAGACAACCACGAAACAGGGAGGAGAGAGAGAGAGCAGAATTAACAGTCATATTCTAAGAGGGGCTGGTCTGGTGTGTTTGGAAAGCGGAGCGTGTGTCCAACTTTTCAGTTTAGAAAAAATGTGCCTCCATTCGGGTCTGATGGTCGTGTAGGGAAAGTGAAACTGAACAGGAAGCGATTATTGGATGACATAACTTTTCATTTCTGAGAAAAAGACACTGACAGGCACATGGGCATTTAACAAAAAACTTACCAGTGGATAGATACATTTTTATTTACATAAAACTGAAAACAGAAAGCATTTAGACCTTTGCTTTTCTTTCCCAACACTAAGCTAGAGTTAGAGCAGCGTGATGATCCCTGAAGCTGGCTATAAAGAGGGATGACAGTAAAACCTGGCATTACCTGATTAAGAGAGCTGCTCTGACAGTGGAACATGTAATTGGCAGAGAAGGAGGAAGGAGCCAGGTGAAGGTCCCTCTTATTTCTCAGTTTACGCCCTCCTTTCATGAGACACTTGGCTTCAGGATGTTCAGGAGAAGATTTGGCTCGTTCTTTATTTCAATTTGAATATTAAAAGGGTGCTTGGCATCAGCCAGTAAATGCAATCAAGGCCTAATCTTTTCTTAAATATCCCTGCCAACAATGTAAAGTTGGTGCTGCCCAGCCCCCACCTGTTGCTGAGCCCTCCCAGTCAGCTGGCTAAAATAAGGCTTTAACACTTTTCCTTGTTCACAAGAAAAACTAATTCAGCTGTTTATAAATGGCTCATGAAAAGCGCAGATGGTCCAGATTAAGAACAAACATAAAAAATAACTGCCACCCATCACTTTTATTGAGGAGCAGGAATGATTGTTGCTATTCTATTTTTAAAATCTATTACAGTCATGTTCCCTCTTTTCAGAGAAGCTGCACACATTATATAATCCCATATTTACTGTAGAAATAAAACTGCAGGTTTATTCATGCTGAATATGTCGATTTATTCCACTGTTGTGATCGCCTTTAATGTGCTCCTGCCTGGTTATAAAAGGTTACCCAAAATAAAAGACACGTGTAAAAGCCACACCACAGTACCATCTGGGGGAAACCTGTATTTGTCCATTAAAATCAACACAGCAGGTGCCGTTTATTCTTTGCAGCCAGTCAGCCTTGCAAAGCGAATTAAGCTGTGAAGTCGGGAAAATCTATATAAAAAGTCAAACACATGTGCGGGCATTTTTCTTTTATGGTTATTTTAGTTTTGTGTCCAACGGGGAATAATTATTTAGCAGCTGCTTATACAGAGATATTTTCATTTTTCTTTTGCACAATTTTCCAACAGCTAGAAAAATAATTTGAATTCATTTTCAGGATAGAAATGAAACAGTGAGATGTAAAAATGGGAACTCCTTTTTCACCTTATTTATAAAAACAATTCATCAGTTCTTTATTTTTGGGAAATGACAAATAAAGCTAAGAGTTGTTATAACTTGTTAAAAACTTATTAGTTTTAAAGGTCATGACTTGGTATGCTGAATCTGAGAAAAATACATTAAAATCTTTTAGTTAGGAGTAAAAGAAACGGTTTCCTAAATTTAAGGTTATGCTCTAAACCTTAAAAAGGTGGAAAGTATGTAGCTAAATGAAGATTCATCTGGAATGAATAAAGTAACGAAACAAGGCACAGCTGATACATCATAACTATGGATGCAACTTATGATTATTTTACAAATCAAATACAAATTACCGGTAATCTGTCAATTTATTTATTTTTTTTTTTTGATGAATCAATTACTAATCAGAGAGCCAAAAATTCTTTAAAGAAGACTTTTGATGAAATTAAATCAGGTGAAACCTAAACTTGTGGAGTTCTTGATAGAGCATGTTCACAGACAATTTTAATTTAATCTTAAATGCATGTTTTTTGGACAAAAAATTACTGTTAGGTCAATTGGCTTCTCTAATTTCTCCTTAGTTGTGAGTAGGGGTGGGTATTGGCAAAGAAGTCACGATTCGATTCGAATCACGATTCACATGCCACGATGCGATTCTATCACGATGCATCACGATACTTGAAATATTGCGATGCATTGTGATATTTTCACTGAACACTGTAAGAAAAAGATACAGCCCTTACCAGTGGCTGACTGGCTGGGTGTGATCTGGATCAGGTCTTCAATTGATACATAACTGAAAGCAACTGAATTCATACATAGCTGTATTTATTGAAATTACTTTTGGAGGTGTTGCCATGAAAACAAATACTGGACAGAAATATTACTATTACTGGCATGGACACACCAACAAAAAGATCTTAGGATTCATCAAACTTAAAATAACAAAATGAGGATAATCAGTCCGGACATGCTTATGACACAAAGCAGCAGGCGTCAACACATCCGCAGCGACATCTGCTGGACTGGAAGTTGTATTCCACTTGGTTTGATTGATGTGCGCCAACCATTAATGTATTTTATTTGTTCATTTTTTTTTTAAAATAATCGATTCTTGCCTTCAAGAATCGATTCAGTAGATCACAAAAATTAGAATCCCGATTCATCGATTTGACGATTATTTTGCACACCCTTAGTTGTGAGTGTGTTTGTGAATGGTTGTTTGTCCTGTTTGTCTCAGTGCTGCCCTGCGATGGACTGGCGATAGACAGCTGGGATAAAGCGTGATGGAAAATTGATGGATAGATCTTAAATGCAAAATGTTTACATATTTTTTATAATCTTGGTATAATTCCTGCTCCAAGTGGGTTGCTCTGTCAGCTAAAGGTTTATTTTACAGTCTATTTGTTCCATTTGATGATTAATCATTATTTGACGATTATTTAAATAATCAATTAATCACGATTGTTTCACCCATAATCATAACAATTTAAAAATGTTTACTTTTCTAAATCAGAACAGGCCCTTTGAGAATAAGCAAGGTTTAAATAACTTTGGATATTTACACAACTTATTTGAACTAAACTGATTTTTTCCTTCAGTATTTTGTATTTTAAATACCAGCTGAAGTAAAGCAGTGAGTAAACCAGTTAATTCCAAGACAAGTTAATAGGCGAGGCAGGCTACAGATCTTATTGCTGTTACAAAAACAAAACAAATAAATGACATCTGGTTTCTCATACTTCTTGTTTTTGTTGTAACTTCATTAGAACCTTAATCGTCTATCAAAGAAGGTGCAATTTCAAAATCCTAACCATTTACACAATCAAACCCTTCGCAATTTTAACCAATGACGTCCACACACAACAGGCTGGGTAATTAAATAATATTTTACAAATTTTTATATATACACAGACAGGGATAACCTGCATATCATTTGATCCAGTCGCCCCATTCCCGTTCGTAACAGCGCTTCAAGCTACAACAACCTCCAAGGTTTTAATGCTGTACTTCATGAGTAGATTGACTTATTCTATTAATCTAATGCTCCTAAATTCTGTCGTGTTTTGGGGGGGGGTGGGGGGGGGGTTTGGAATGAGCACAGTACCACATCCTGTTCTCAACAACTTGCTTAAAAGAAACAAAGACGTGATCATAAACTCAGCAGCTGCTGAAAAAAGGAGAGGGCATTTAGAGCTGGCGTTATCCAGCTGAGGAAGAGGCATTGGTCTTCTTGTAGCTTCTCGTTTTTGTGTTTGGAGCTTTAAGAATGGTTATCAGCAGTTTGGTTAACAATAAAGAAATGTTTAAATAAATATTTTTTCAGTTCAATCTTTTTACTTTAATACAGCATGGTGTAAAAAGTAAGAGGTCCTCTTTGATTTAAACATTTTTTTGGCACATGAACAGTCGCCATATGTTTGGATATAAACACCATTGTGTTCGTTAAGTAAACTGGTGAAAGCGCAGAACCAAATATGTTCATAATTAAAGTCGTAGGGAAACGGCCGTTTCAACCGTTGCAGTTCTGAATTCTCCCGAGTGGTGCACGACTTTACGCGAGTGAATAAGGTGAATGTGATTGGTCGTTTATCAAGAGGGCGGGATTGTTGCGGCAGAAGGTTCACAAGCAAGTTTGATTGTGGGCTGGAGTCTCGGGAGCATCTTGCTAACCGGTTAGCAACTGAGTGCTAGCAGGCTCCCAATGGGAAATTACATGGAACCAAGTAGCACTAAATTGGTGACTTAGAAATCATACTGTCAAGGAACGCTTTGGACAGCGGAAACATGCAAGAGAAGGAGAGTTTTGTATCGGTGGTCGTGGATGAGTCTCCTCCGTCTCCCTTCAAGGGAGCGCTCACAGAGCTCAGAGTATTAGAAAAGTTATCTTTTCTTTTGCTGTTGTTCAATAAAAGTACCATATGGCCTATTTACTGATTTAATGCGTAATTTTAAAACAATGTTAGGAAGTTGAGAGGACCGCGGCAACCAGTGGACCTCCAAGGGTAACTGCAGCCAGGACTAACGTTGGCCTGTATGCAGCAGCCCTCTCTCTTCTGTGTGAAGTACCGCTGGCTATGATTGCGATATTCTTGTTTTATTTGGTAAAATGTTGACTTGATTTCTGTTTATCTGACTGTGTTATTATTCCTGCACTAAATGAAAAAAGTCAGAATTTATTATCATCTAGAGACTATTAATAACAGGAGGTGAAAAGCAGCTCCAGACTAGCTGAACGTGTGGTGGTGATGTCACAACTACGCTTCTGTTCCAGTTGACCCATATTTATTCTATGTGCTCCTGTTCTCCCCTAGTCCACACTTTCCTGTGTTCTACTCAAGAACATACTTGGCGAGGACACAAGTTCGTACTTGCATTCTTGTGAATTGAGAAACGGCCAACAATTTGCTGTCGAACTATACACCTGTAAAAGTCACCACTACTCTGCGAAGATTCTTGTTTCAACTGTTGTGTATATTGCATAAGATAATGAAGAAAAAAAAACACAGCTTTTAGGACAGAAAAAAAATATATAATTTTTCTAAATTTTGTGATAAAGAGTACATTTTTATACATGTTTAAGCTGGAATAATTTGACATTTAAATGTGATTTCCCTACAACTTTAATAGGTGTATCAGAGACAGACTGAGCTTTATTTAAGGGAGAGCAGGTTTTTTTGCTAATGTTTGTCAAACCATTATTGATATCTACTGTCAATTTATCATATTAATCGATTACTGAAAAAAAAAAATCATAAACTAATTCAGTAATAAATTAATCTTTAAATGGAGTTCAACGACCCTAAAACGTGCCTTTAGCTGACAAAGCCACCCACCTTGTGCAGCAATTATTCCAAAATTGTCTTAAAAAATATGTAAACATTTGAATTTAAGATAAACTTTTTGGTTTGTCAATCTGCTCTATCCAGAACTCCTCAAGTAGAAAAGTTTTAGTTCCATCTAGTTTAATTTTGTAAGAATTCTTCTTTAGGAGCTTTTGCTATGCGATTATTAATCGATTAATTGGAAAAAAGAAGAAAAAAAACTGGTAAATTTGCAAAATAATTGTTAATTGCTGCCCTAATTTTTTTTTTTATTATTTCTATCCATCTATTGATTGATCTATAAGGGCTGGGCGATATGGCTAAATAATAAAATCTAAATTATTTTTTGTAATTTTGGATGATTACGATTTCGACTAATCTTAATTGAAGCATTAAAAACTACATGCATGTATTTTAAAATAGGTTTACTTTTTCAAAAATATATTGTGCAAAGTAACACATTTTTAGCCAACAAACATATTGTAAAAAATGTAAACTTAAATATTCATAACATAAATCTTGTGCAAGTAACACAAAGTTTTACTCAACAATAATTGTACTGATTTTTACCAGTAAAAATGTACACCTATATATTCAGTACAAGTGCAAGAACAAAAGGGGTTCATTTGCTGAAATATGCAATTTATCGAACAATCAATAACTTGTATTGATCTTTTGGGAAGTAGGTAGTTTGTAAACAGCAGCTGTTGAGAGCCCAGTTCAGGTCGATATAATGCAGTTAAACTCATGTACGGCTGAAGAGATCGACTGGACCAAAGGACTGTAGTAGTTGCAAAAAACAAAGCAGAGTTAAACTTTTCACAGAGCGCTTGTAGTGTTTTGACTCGACGGGCCATATTTTGGATCAAACACTTTAAGCATGTGAAGGAAGCCAGGCTTCTCTACTATACAAATGAGCACCATATTCATCCCTATATGAACAGCTACAGCGTCGGTCATCTGCTTCCAGCGCACACTACACTTGTCGGCCTTTCGAAAATGAGGCAGTCATGGTTTGTTCTCTGGTCGTATTTGTCTTTGCCCGTGCTAGTGATGCTGCACACGACTGTAGTCTTCTCCACTCTGGCTTTGTCACCTTTTTGTTACTATTTCCAAATAATCAACGTAACACGAGTCCCTTTTCTCGGTACCAATTCTTGGGATTGAGCAGCAGCGATGGTGCGAGTAAACGGTACAGCATGCAATCAGGAGGAAAGAGGCGCCGCAAGCAAACGTGCAAGTCAAAAATGCAGAAGAAGAGACTTCCTCGATTTTACGATTTAGCAATATTTCAAATCGTAGACTTTTAAAAACATATCGAATTAATTCAATGTATCTTCCATCCCTAATTAATATATAGATATGTTTTTTAATGTTTATTTGTTTTTATTTTTATTTTTTATTTAAGACATTTAAGATATGGCTTTATTCAATAAAGGCCATATTTGTGCAGTCTACAATTGACTGTTTTTCTATGGTCAGTCTAACCTCGGCTGGGAGATCCACACTGAACGTCTGGAGAGAGTTTAATGCATTGGAAGTAAAGGGGCCGATTAGTAATCTTTATTTTTTTTGTATAAAAAAAAACAAAACAAAAAAAGTTTTAAATATCTAATACACTTCTTTTCACTTCATGATTCTGTTCCCACTTGTCACAAAAAAAATCATGATTTTTATACCTTTATGTTTGAAGCCCGAAATGTAGCAAAGATTTGAAAATGTGCTGCTTCGGCGAGGCACTGTATATAACAAAGCAAGTCCTAAATAAAATGCATAAAATATATGCATGTTTATGGGGCATATAATGCAGGAGTTAATGATGCTCAACAGGATGCATTTTTGTGATAAAGAAAAAGAAACAAAGGTGCATTGATGAATAATAAACTTTAAACATAAGCGTGATTAATATAGTTTGACTATACAGTACGGATGAGTACACATGTTGCATAAGGAGAATCACTTCCCCTTTAAGATAGTAAATATAGAAACCATACAGTGGATAGATGATAACAGTGAGTCATCGGAATAGCAGAGATGGAGGGAGTGGGGATGCAGGGCAATCGTGGGATCCACACTGGTCAGAGTTTGACCCTCACAATGTGTACAAAGATGAAAAGGCTGGATCTGAATCACCACATTCCTCTGGCTTTATGTAGATCAAGTGAGAAATGCTGCTGCTTAGCACATGTCATTCCATGCTCTAGCGGTCCAACTCTGCAACGCTGGTTCAAGAAGCAGTTTACCTCATCCCGTTCTGCGTTGTTTTTATTTTAAGGACAGGTTGTTGCTGCATAGTTTCAGACCACCCAGCCAAGCTCTAACAGGCAGTCTTCTCGATCCAAGATTTTGCTCCCTCCTTGAGTGCCAAGGATTCCATCCTGGGCAGCGGCAACAGGGCCAAGCACATGGCAACACCCAGTGCCATGGATTTATTGTGTGAAAGAAAAGGGGGATTCACCCAAACAAATTGAGATGACAGACCCAACAATCTCCACCAACAACCTCATGCTGACATTCTGAATTAAGTTATTTGGTCCTTTTTACCATGTACTCCAAAAGCTGGGGTTGTGACCCCAATAAAGTAAAAGTATCAAGTCTGTTCCTATTAGTACTATACGTATGGTTAATCTTTTATCTTTTATTACACAAGACTATACTGGTATTATTTTGTGGATCAGAAGCCAACATGTTTGGGAACCTCTGCTCTATATTGTACTGCTCCACAGCACAAAGCTCCAGATATGAAGGGAAAACAACTGTAGAAACACTGTTATATGGTCATGTGACCTCTGCTGTCTCCTCTGCTCAAGTCAAACGGACCAAGGACCTCCTTAATAGCAATGAGAAGTAGACAACAATATCATCTAGCTTTAGAGATCAATATGCACTTTGCAGCGGCTGACCTACATGAGTGGAGGAACACGGTCGCTTCTAGAGATTCCTGGAGCCCAGGTTGGGTCTAATCTACTAATGATCATTTTTATAACACGACTCCCCTGTCACATTAAAGCATGAGTCTACCCTACAGTCATAAGCTTTTATTACAGCTGCTTTATACATCAAATTGTCATGTCAATGTTGCTGTTTTGCAACTGCTAACCCACCTTGGATGGAGGTTTTACAGGCCTATGACATATTTTCTGTTGGAAAGCCTTTCAATGCCATGTTATAGACAGACTGTAACACTGACAGAAACATCTGAATCAATTACTGATATAGTCACTGCAGCCTTAAAAGTACTACTGTAATTTAGTACTTTATAACAGCTTATACTGTGTTTTAATGAGCTTTTGAGTTGATGTTGACAGGGATTAAAATAACAAAACAAGCCATGATTGGAATATATCTTGCGCAGAGTAATCTTCAGAATGTCCTGTCATTTTCTGAGACAGACAGATAGTTGATCTGATTTAAAGCCTGCGATTAACCCAATGACAGCAAACGTGGAAGAGTTAATATTTCCCACTTCCTTTCCACGCTGAAGATCTTTCATCTTTCCATCAAAAACCTTCATCTTAGTTATAAAGGTCTCTTCTTTGCCGTTTTAAACCATCCCCTCTCCTCCTCAGCGCTGTAAAAACCTGGCCATTACCCCACAGCTCATCCCTCACGCCCACCCAAGACCTGTCACACGCCTGTTTCTATGACAACACAAGCGCAGAGACAGCAGGGCGAGATGCCCGGCAAGACAAAGACGGCAGATAACACGGGGAAAGGTGCATCATGTCAAGAAAACAGCGAGGACCTTATAGAGCATATGATGGCCAGATAATACAGTCAAATTAGTTTTATCTTTACTAGGTTAGAAGGCAGACGTTTCTTTGCTCACTCGTTCTTTTAACAGAGTACAGCTAATGTCCATCTTTCTATCTGGGATTACACCTTTACTTTTGATTTTGTTGCATGTAGTATGATCAGATACTTTGTTAGCAATTTTTGAATTAGAACATTATTAATAAAAAAAATAATAATTGCTCCCCTGCTCCCTATTAGAAGGCATGTGTGGCAGATTGGTATATAATTTGAGCATATAAAAATTAGCAGCTCAGACAGTTGGAAGTTTTCCCATATTTAATTATATTTTTTAAAACATAGGTCAAAATCTTAACATAAGACATATTACCTTTCCTGGGGCTGGACGATATGATATCAATATATACATTGATATTGAATTATTAATGGTTCCTGTTCTGTTTTAAGAGGAATGTATGTATCGGATGCATGTAAGGAGAACTAAAGCAAAACGGTTTAGGAAACAATTGTAGTAGCAGAGGTCCAAACTGACAGCTTGAGCAGAAAGTAAACATCAAAGCCACTGTATCTTGTATCTACCAAAAGTATATTATCTCTTCAGGTCGGATTAAATTCATAACAGCAGACAAAAAAAATCTGGCTCCATATTTAGCAATGATAATTAGCTTCAGTTGTGACCCATTTCTGTGTCTCTGAGCCTAAAGAAATGGTGTTTGACTGCCGCATTTCAATCGTCCCTTTCAGCAAAACACCCATGTAGCATTAACTTAAAGTGACTTTTAGGGGCCGTGCAATTTGAGAAAAAGTGTAGATAGAGCTCAGAGTTTAAGAAGAATCTCTGACAACGAACTAAATAATGTCCTAGTAGCTTCACTACAGTTAAACCTTGATGATATAAACATGAAGAGATGATGTACAGGACAGTGAGTACAACTACTAAAAGACCCTGCAACATTAAGGCTATGCTGGTGAAAAACTACGCTATAGTTTGAAATAAAATCTTTGCAAAAGCTTTTGGGTGGTCTAACCAAACAGTACTTGAAAATAAAAAGCTGTATAAATGATACAGAGGTGCTGCTCACATTAAAAGGGTTTCCCTTTTTTAGCATGGCTTATTTACAGACTTAAACTGTCTGTTATATGAACAACAAATTGTACTTTGCACAGTAAATAAGAAACATTGGGTGTCAACATTGAAATGTCATATAGAAAACTGGTTACTAATTACTTACTGATTAAGCAGTGTAACATTAAGGGGTAAATGAGACCAAAGAGTCTGAAACGGATCAAGGGTCAAATGATTAGCTGGGAATATCACAGAGAATATCACTGCAAAAACTGAGAAAAACAAAACAAAAAGGTATTTAAATAAGTGCATTTGCCCTTAATTTTAGATGGTAAAAAAAAAGATTATAAGCCAATACAATGAAAATCGCTGCCCTTAAAACATGATTATACATATTATGCACTGCAAATAAGGCTTTTTTCATGTCACAGTCCTGCTACCATAACTGGTTCACAACTTGCTCAGCCAGAGACCTGCTTGAGGAAACACCCATTACAGTGTGGCAAGTTAGTGTGAGAAAACTTCCAACCAGTTCCCCTTGTGTTAACATCCAAATATTTGCATAAGCGTTTGGATGGGTTCCATCATCATTCTGCTGACATTTGTCAGTGAAAAAGGATATTCTTTTTTTTTCCCTTTGACATTAACAATATTTTACTATATTATTTTTGTCTGCACTTTGAAATATAAATGAGCTCGGACATTCAGGTATGCTTGAAAGAATGTGGACATGACTGGATTGTTTCCAAGTAGCTGGGAGGTGTCGCAAATGTCATAAGTTTGCTCCAAGATCTGTAGCTGTAAGATTAAGAGAACAATTTGAAAGCAAAGAGCCTTACTGAGATTGAATTTGTTTTAATTCTGTTATCTGATTATTCTGATCTGTTAAATCAATAAATTTAGATGATTAGTGATAAAAAATATCCACAATTGGGGGAAATGACAAGAGAGCAGATTAGCAGCCCATGATTCTTCACAAACTAATGCCAGTTAGTATTTTTTAGGCTACAAAGGAATCCAAACATCCCGAAAGAAATTTACACTTTCATATAACAGGTGTCAGGACGATAATACATGTGCGACTAAATATTATTTTTCAAATCAATTAATCTGTCAATAATTTTTTATATTAATTTAACAATAAACGGATAGCCGAAGGGTCCTTGAAGATTCTTTTATGAAATTAAACCAGGTGAAACAAAAACTTTTCCACATGAGTTCTAGATAGAGCTAACTAACAGACGAAAAAAAAAAATTTAGTGCAAAATGTTTGTATACATTTTTTACATTTTTTATATAATTACCGCTCTAAGTGGGTTGCTCTGTCAGTTAACGGCATGTTTTAGAGTTTTTATACTTCAGTTAATGATTGAAATAATCGTCAACTAATTTGATGATTAAATTAATCGATTAGATTAGTTAAATCATCAAATTAGTTGACGATTATTTCAATGATCGAATAATCATGATTAATCCGCAGTATACAGTAAAACAACCCTCCATAGCTCATTCTTGGAGAACAGAAACCAAAGAGTGCTTTTTTAAAGCTTCCAGTAGGGCTGAACGATTTTGACTTTTCTTTGCTCTACCCATAACCACATAGACGCTCCACTCCAGGGATTCCAGTTTTGCCCCATTACTTAGGATGCATACTTTTCCAAAGTCCATTGTTACGGAGCCCCTCTGATGACATGGTCAAAAAAATTTTTTTACTGTGGCCACGAAGTAGTATTTCGTGCGCACAAAGTAGTATTTCGTGGCCACGCAATAAGTATAACGTGCGCACGAAATACTACTTCGTGGCCACGCAATAAGTTTATCGTGCGCACGAAATACTTAATAATATTAATATCATTCCTGGACAACTGGGTAAGCAAATCGAGCGCGCCTTCTCTAAGGTCTAAGGAGCGCTCGATTTGCTTACCCAGTCGGTCTCCGCCAGTCACGTGACATTTGTTGCTAAGACGCTATTTTAGGTGGAAACGGCGTAGTGTAAACAACCGCAGCATAGCTAAACGAAGGACTAAAGGCCCGTTTACATAGCAGCCTGTCCAAGATAAGTAATTACAGTTAACATAAGCCTGAAAACAGGGGCGGATTTATTGATATTATTAATAAGTATTTCGTGCGCACGTTAAACTTATTGCGTGGCCACGAAATAGTATTTCGTGCGCACGTTAAACTTATTGCGTGGCCACGAAGTAGTATTTCGTGCACACGAAGTAGTATTTCGCGGCCACGTTATACTTATAGCGTGGCCGCGAAATACTACTTCGTGCGCACGAAATACTACTTCGTGGCCACAATTACACATTTTTTTTGACCATGTCATAAGAGGGGCTCCGTACATTGTTGCAGTTACTGTTACCTTTTTTTGACAAGTGTTTGCTTCTACTTGCAAGCATAGATCTGTGTGCTAGCTAGAATGTGTCGTTCACATTTCCAAATATATGCAACTTGTATGCGATCACCTGTGTGAACTGCAGTCCTACAACCCAAGTGTCCCACATGCGCAGTAGAGGGCGCAATGACATCATAGGTCAGCGTGTTCTGTGTTTATGGAAGTAAACATGGATTGTAGTGCCGGAGCGCATCCAGCGATCTTTCCCAACCATAAAAACACAACATTTTCCAAGATGATTAAGTAAATACTGCTCTCTGCATCATCATCCGCCATGGCTGTTGTTTGTTCTTGTCGCTTCTTCATAGCAAGACCTAGAATAGTGACCTTTGTCAGGTATTAATGGCGTTCATGTCGGATGAATGCGACCTGGCCGTTTAGACACAGGTCGCATTTGAAAAGATCAGACTCGTATCAGATTCAGGACCACATAGCCAAGTGACCTGGGTAGCATTGGGGAAAAAAATGGATCTGTGTTGTTCAGACAGCCATGAAAAGATCAGATCCAGGTGGCACGTGGGTCACTTTCAGGCTGCAGTGTGAACGTAGCCTTAGTGTTTTGTAATGTAACATGAACAAAACTGTTCTGTAACTTCAAAATTGCGTTTAAATTGGAAATCTAATTAATGACCTAGCCCTAGCTGCCATATCTGTAAAACAGCCATTATATGCCAACTGATTACTGGTTTAAAATGTTAGGAGGAGGAAAAAAAAAATCTGCCTTACCATAAGAAACATAATAAAATCAGTTGTTATGATCTAACTTGACGCCATGCTTCTGTGACAACGTTAAGATTAAGGTTTCCTCCAAACACTCCGGTATGGTGTGTGGTAAAACATGGGCAAAAACATCATCCCCACTATAGTGTTGGTGAAAAGTCTGTGATGCAGTGAGCCTGTGAGCATGCACGGCTTTATAAACTCTGAAATACAAAAGACTTAAACCTTTTAAAATCTCACGAGATGTTCATGAGAAGAATAATGAGCACAAAGTAGTGAAAGATCCCTCCAGCTGTTTGTTCCAACCTTATAAACCATTCTAGAAGACTAATGTTAATTCATGTTCACAGCTGTCCACACCATCCAGCAGAATAATATGTAATGCTATTCATGTTGATGTGGCAAGGTGCTAAAATCCATTGGACAACTTTTGGGTTGTTCATATGAGAAAATCAAAATTAAGAGTCAAGTGGAAAGCAGTGACCTTGGGATATAAAAGGTTACCATGTATTTTATCCATCGGTCCACATTATATAAAATCAGTTGAGTTATCGACCAACATTGATCCTTCTTTTAAATCCCAACTAAAACTTAGATGGTAGTAGTTTCCAACAGAGAGTGACTTTATTTTCCAACCAATGTCAAAACACACCATCTGCTTTACCAGAGAACCAGTTTTTAAGCTCTGACGGAAGCCAAGGTGCTCCACATGAGAAACATAAACGTCATGCCAACTGTGTCTCTCTTAAACTTTGAGAAACTTGTCCTTAGTTATGACTTCTGACAGATGTGACTGAAATCCATCACATCCAATTTTCACAGCGGCAAAGCAGCTGCAGCAGGACATTATGTCAGGCAAAGCCTTGTATCGGCGAAGTGACAACTACAGCGCACAATCAGGTGGGCCAAGTGATGCAACAGAGACTGCTCAACTGGTTCCACAGGAGGCGTTCCTCCGGAGAAGTGCCGACACTCATCGCAATGACACAAGCTGTCTGCCCATATAGTTCTGTGTCAGTCAAGCAGAAGAGCCCCTTTACAAGGAGGGCTCTCCATTAAGAGACACAGGCACAACAAGGCAGCACACAAATAGAACCTCTCAGCAGCCCCCCTGCTGAATTATTGGCTTACATTTTAGGAAAGCATCCTTTCTACTAAATTGTGGTTTCAAGTTAAAAAGCCCAGAACATTGTGCATCTATTAAAAAGAAAAAAAAAATCTAGCAACAGCATTTTTAATGCAAATTAAGTCCTCAAAAAATTACCAAGTATAGTGAACTATCAGATTTGTATTAGTGAGATGATATCACAAGCTATGTTTACATGGACACAATCGTATTGAAGGCCTGATCAGATCCAAAATGTTTCATCAAAACATGTCAGACTGACGAGTAAATCACACCCATCATGGCGATTCGATTCAGTATCAATTTTCTAACCTAACGATTCGATTATTTTCTATACTCAAGAATACACCACAATACGATTCGATTAATTGGTTAATATTTTAACCTTACAGGGTGGACAATGTTTCAAATTTGAAATAACTCAATGAAAGCTGTAATATCGTTATGCATTTTATTTGATAAACAACAGCAAATAACAAAGTAGCAAAGTTGTTCCAGTAGCAAATGGATAAAAAGAGACCAGAGGAAAAAAAAAAAAAAACATGATTCGATACTCTTGCGGACGTGACGATGCATCGGATTGCGGCTGTTGGATCGATGCATCGATACAAAACGATTATCATTTACACCCCTATTCAATTTGGTCCAACTGGTAAGAAATATCATTCCTGAACAGAGGGGTGTTTTTTTATTTGATCCATCATTTTAATAATTAAATATCATTTTAATATATCCATCATATTTAAAGATCCATCCAGCTGGATCTTAAAATAATCTCCACTGCTCATGTGCGTAACCTGAGCATGACTTTTTCCTCTCCACTCCTAACCTTCATCCACTTGCTCCTGGTTCTTGGTGGAGTAGGTGGCACTAATCGTGCAGTTGAACACGCCATCCTGCCGACTACCCCCATAGGGAAGGTGTGTTAGCATAAGTTACTGCTGAGTCCTTAACTAAATTGACCACTAAAAACACAAGTATGGATACAAAGATGTGATGAAGGTCCATAATAGAGGAAAAAAAACTACATCAACAGACATCACTGAAGAACTGAGAGAAACTAAATGTGAGGAATTAGAAGAAAGAGTAGCTAAAGTGGAGGATGAGCACGCTTACATGATTTAAACCAAACAAATGCTTGGTGCATGTGTATACATGTCAAGATCGAACAATTTTATTAAAGTGTCCATGAAAATAGATTTGGAATTTCTGTGCAGATCTTTTTTCCTTTAGTTTTGCAGTCAGGCCAAATTATGTTTAATGTATAATTTTTTTTTTTTTTTAAATAGCCCTTTTCTTTTAGAAAATAATTCGAAAAAAGTCATATATATCCAGTTACTTTTCCTCAAATACATCTAAATAAACAAATTCCCTTTACGGGTCACCTAACTAGTAAACAGAGTCGACCTGCTGTGTGGATTGTAATCTGAGATGAATACAGCTGCACTCTCCAACAGAGGCATAGCCAGAAAATTTTATAAGGGTGGCCAGTCAGTAACCAATGTACACTGAGGGGTGGCCGAAATTAGACAGGCACTAAAACCTCAGGGTCAATCTTCACTGTTCCAACAGGAAAATTAAACAGTAAAACATCCATATTTTCTAAATAAAGACCAACTATATTTTCCCAAAGCCTTTGCTTACAAATAGACGAATATATTCAAACATCCCTGCTTTCTAGATAAAAGGTATAATGGATAAAATTGTTTCAGGTTTGTTTTTTGGACGAACATCTCTTCCATTGTCATTACTTACCTACTTTTATCAGTAATAATTCAGCATAAATTTGATATTTACAATTACAAATATCTACATAAATTGATTATTTAATATGTTTTTATTAAAATAGGTATTTATCTATGATTTCACTGAAGACTCCTCGATGACTTTTCTCTTTACCCCATAAACACAAAATCTATTTCTGCTTGAATTCTGTATTTATCATCTTTAATGTTAGTATATTAATGTGCATAATGAACCACAGTCTTTTTGTTGTTAATATATGAAAAATTTAAATGTTTTGAACATTCCACGCGAGAGTATTACTATTGCCACCATCTGTGTTAAAGGGAAATAAATGGTAGGGGTGGCCAATGATTGGCTAACCCCGAAATCCCACATACTCCGTCAGCGCTCCGCTCCGCTGCGCTCCAGACCGCCTGAGCAAAGTAAAGCCTAGAGCCTCCGCTGTGGCTCCCGTCCGCTCTGCTCTGAGTTCCTTGGAGATCGTAGAGAGCATGCGCGAGATGAACCAGGGTTTCCGCGGATCATTAAAAATAATAACAATTCATACATTTTTTTTTAAATCAAGGCCTTAATTGGCACTAAAAGTAATTAAATAAGTTTATCGTGGCATTTAAAATTCTTTAATAAAAATTTTTTATAAAAACAATTTCGTCAGATATATTATATCGCTATTAATTTGCGTGGAACTGATCATAAAGCCGTATGTTCGGAAAAAAAGCTTGAGGCGGAGAAAAAGCTAGAGAATATATATATATATATATGTATATGTATGTGAGTGTGTGTGTTTTTACATACATAAAAGAGTCATGGAACTGTGCTTACAGCTCCTTAATATTTCATGTACACTAATAACTTGTGTACATGGTTCTTGTTGATGGCATTAAAATAATTTCTAATAGCATTAAATTAGAGTCACTCATTCCTGTATGAACCCTGTGAGCGCTTAATTTAATATGACATATTAAAAAAAATCCCCATCAGCCTTCAGCATATGTTCAGTTCCTGCCCAAATATATGTATATATATTTTTTGTAGATTTTTGTAATGGGGATAACTATGATCATTCAAAACTTCCTTTTTTGAATGAACTTTGTTTGTTCTCTACTCCCAAACTCAGCATCTCTTCATCCATTCCTGTAATGAGAAGTGTCTTTTGAATGGATTTGATTAAACTTTAAGTCCCTCTGTGAATAACCAATAGTTTGCATCGTATCATTTAAATAAACGATGTTAGTTTTTTTGGAATATATAATAATTACGCTATAATTTCTAGTTACCGATTTGTTGCTACTATATTTCAATTTGACGAACAGGAATTTGTCAATGTTCTTTTTCCTGTTTGGTGCGACTGCAATAGCGGGTCTTGACCTGGCCGGACCGGAGCAGAGCAAAAAATAGCTCGGCTCCGTATTTTGTTGGTGAAGGACGGAGAAGACGTACGTGGACGGAGACGTGCGGAGGAGTAGCGGTGGATGTGGAACAGCTCTCATTGATTTACATGAAAGACAAGCGCTCCGCACGACCTATGTCAGGGGAATGCTGACTGAGTATGTGGAATCTGGGGGTAAGGGTGGACATGGCCACCTCTGGCCCCCCATCTGGCTCTGCCCCTGCAATACACGTTTTTTTTGACAACACTCTGAAACATGAAGCATGCATTTGCATTCAAACTTCTTTTACTATTGCATACCTAAAGAGAGAGCTTTCAATAGTCTCCTTATCAGTAAATAGGCTTGCGTGTGGTGTAATCTCAGCAGAAATACAGCTGTTTTACTGAAGGCCTCGCACGTTTGCTTGTGAACATTAGTAAAATTCAGGAAAAAAATAAAGTTGCAGATGACCATATTTCAAAAAAAATCACGCCGAAAATAATATTTCAGCAATTGTGAACACGATGCATCGTGACGCTTCCCAAAAGAAAAATACACACACGTTTAGCAAAGGGAGAGAGTCCTCAAAGCACTGTGAATAATTTCGACAACTTTATCTGACGTGGCAAGTAGCAAATACGGGTTTTAAAGAAAGAAAAAACAACAACAAAAAGGAGCGTTTCAACACATGGCGTTGAGCTTCACTGGCTGATATTCTGCCTGAACAGCGAGCAGCTAAAACCGTTAGCATGCTAACTTCTGCCCCCCCTCTGCTAAACTGGCTAACTTCGTCCCGGTGTTGTAGGAGCGGGTCACTCGCTAACTCAGCACAAAAATAACAATAAAAACTGAAGGTGTTGTGCACGTTGAATTTCAACTTTGACAATATCCGCTCGAGCAAGTCCAAATTAAATAAAAACAGCACGGGAGCAATGCGGTCATTTCTTTGCAAGCTCTATTTTATTTTTTGTTTGCTGCAGAAAACACAACTGCCACAAGCAGCGGAGGGGGGGATCCTAGCCAAGAAGCTAATGCTAACAAGCTAACGCCAAAGCCAGGGAGCCTCTGTCAAGACAGACGCACGAACCGAGATTGGAGACCTCTCCGCGCAGTGTGGCGGATTTCACAGCGAAAACAGACAGTTTGTTGTCAAACAGAAACAAAGAGGCGTATGGCTACTTACGCTTTGAAACTTTCCGCCGAGTCCACGCTGTTTAAATCCCGTTTATCCCAGCCAGCTCTGACCTTCGCGGTAGTGAAACAACATTTCTGCTGGCTAACTGTGCCGCCATGTTCCCCCTGCTCTCTGCAAACCAATGCTGAGTGTTTATCTGGCTGGTAGCTGCTGCTGCTGCTGCTATCCTCCCCCACACACACCAAACCACATCACGGGGCTCCGAGCGCAAATCGACTCAGTTACCGCCGGGGGTGGGGGCTCCTGAGCTTTACCGAGGCGCTTTACCTGTTAGGATTACGGTACTTGCCGTATGATTAATCAGCATCATTATGACGACAGTTAATCTGCCAACCGCTGCAAGTTTCACTACGGTGTGATTATTTTTTTAACAATTGTTTTTAAACGGAAGTTGTGATTAAAAGGATACTAGGTACCCCCCTCCCATCACCACCACCATTAACTGTGGTTTTAGAATAATAATGTTCATTGTTTATATATTATTACAACTAATTCACAGAAGCAAAAACAAAATAAATGTAAATTTAAGACCATGGACGCCACACATTACGCCATTACATCAAACAAAAACGGTTTTTAACATTAATT
Organism: Cyprinodon tularosa; assembly: GCF_016077235.1. Lineage (NCBI taxonomy): Eukaryota > Metazoa > Chordata > Actinopteri > Cyprinodontiformes > Cyprinodontidae > Cyprinodon > Cyprinodon tularosa. The sequence goes on along the minus strand of NW_024038908.1, from coordinate 458,319 downwards.
TTGGGGCTTTTAAAAGTTATATCACTTAAATGTTCCATTTTTTATGCTTTTTGATAACCTAATACATTATCTTAATATTTTAGCTGGCACTTCAAATAAACGTCAAACAAAACATCCTCCTCCTAAAATCATAAATCTTTACAATAAACGTGGACTTATTTGGTTTATCTTGATTTACTGTCTTGGTCAAACGTCCATAGTTCAGAAACAGCAGGCGACTTTTCGATCAATTTCTATCCAACAGCGCCCCCTAGAGGCATGTTGGCTGATTGTATCAACCGGCGCTGAGGTCGTGTCCTCATTTTAGAGATTGAAGATGTTTTGGTGGGAGTTGAGAAGGGTCACAAAGCAGCTCATAAGGCATATTATTAATTTTTTAGCTAAAATGATGGCTCTGATGATGATACGCCTTAAAATAATACAGGTTAATTAATGAATAAACAAGACCTGGCAAATAAAAAGATAACAGTGATCATATAAAGAAAATAACACAAGAGCTGCACAGTGAAGCAGCTGATTTAATTTAATTTATTTATTTATTTATTTGACAGGGACAGTGTACATTAAAAAAGCATTCCTGCAAATGCACCAGAATTAGCCAAAAGGCTATTTTTCATCTGTTGTCCCTGGACAGATCTTAAAATTGTCTGCCTAAAAAAACACAACAGTAAGCATTTTAAGCATTTTTTAAGGAAAAAAACAAATATAAAAAGAAAATAAAAACAGCTATACTATAACTATTCAAAACTGATTTAAAAATACAGAATAAGTCTTCGCTAGACTACAGCTTTTAGGTTCATAAAATAGAATGATGTGTTATGAGCCAGTTTGTTAGATGTTTTTTGAAAAGAGTGTATGTTGTAAGTAGGGCTCCAGTGCCTGCCTTGTAGCAAGAAGGTTCTGGGTTTGATTCCTGGCTCGTTCGATTTTTCGTGTTTGGAGCTTGTGTGGGTTCTCTCCGGGTACTCCGGCTTCCTCCCACAGTCCAAAAACATGACTCTTAATTGGTTAATTGGCTTCTCTGAATTCTCCTTAGGTTTGAGTGTGTGCATGAATGGTTGCTTGTCCTGTTTGTCTCTGTGTTACCCTGCGATGGACTGGCGACCTGTCCAGGGTGTACCCCGCCTCTAGCACCGTAGACAGCTGGAGATGGGCACCAGCAACCCTTGAGACCCCAATCAGGATAATGTGTGTCAGATAATGGATGGATGGTATGTTGTAAGTTCTCTGAAGTTCCATTCCTGAGCTGCTGTGACTGCAAAGGCTCTTTGACTAAAAGCACTTTTACGCAGAGCAACAGCAGTCTCCTATAGCCGACCCTCGTGCTACTGTCGGCGTGTTCCTGATTTTTACAAACTGACTGAGTGGAGGAGATGACAGACCATGGATTATTTTGAAAAACAGAGTTTTGCATACCTGATGACATTTTCCCAGCTTAAAAGCTTATATTTTAATATAATGGCACAATGGTGATATTTTGTTTTGTTTTTTTATCCAAAATATTTATTGTCTGTCTGTAAAAATATTCCAAAGGTTTTAGTGTTGTTTTATTTCCATGTGACCAGGTTGTAAGACAGTAGATGATGCGGGACAGAACCATACTGTACATGAACATTTTAGCTGCCTGGAGTGACAAGTTTGATCTTATGAAACAGAAATGTTTATTATTGAAATTGACTCTATGTTGTTTGGCGCTAAATAGGTTCTGGTTTTAAAATCTGGCTTCATTGGGCTGGTATGTTCTCCCTGTGGATGTGAGGCACTCCAGCTTCCAAACATGTTCCAATAATGTTACTGTTAGGTTAATGTGTCTCTATAAAGTTGTCCTTCGGTATATATGCAAATTTGAGTTTTTTATTGTTTTGTGGGTGTCTTTGTTCCCTGTCCAGGGTGTACCCAACTCCTGCCCAATGAACACTGGAGATAGATACCAGTCTGCCCACAGATAGAATAGAATAGAAAATCCCTTTATTGTCCCACAGTGGGAAATTCTGGTGTTTACAGCAGAAAAAATTAGAAACAATATGGTCAAACAAATATGGACCTTAGCAAAAAGGAAAAGAATAACATAATAGTGAAGAGTTAAAAGATAAACAATAAAATACTGTACTGTAAAGTGTTTTAACAATATAGAAGCCGTCCAGCTGGAGAATAAATAACCAATATATAGCTGTGGACATTTTTACAGTAATCTTATTTGCAAATAGCGGCAACATCAGAGACGTGCAAAATGACAGCAGCATGTTTTTTTAACTGACTAAGATATAAACTGTACAAAACCAGCCTGACTGTAGTAACTTATTGAGGTTATTGGGAACAGTGGTGGTTATAGTCTTCCAGCTGCTGGGAGGAAGGATCTGTGATAACGCTCACTGGTGCATTTAGGGTGCAGCCGTCTGTCACTGAAGGAGCTCTCAAGTTCTGCAACAGCTTCATGCATGGGGTGCTACAATGTTAATTTAGTTAGGATCCTTTTGTTTTCCACTTCCTGCACTGAGTCCAGAGGGCATCCAATCACAGAGCTGGCCTTCCTGATCAGCTTATCCGGCCGCTTTCTCTCAGTTATAGATAAGCCACTGCTCCAACAGACAGCTCCATAGAAGATGGTTGATGCCACAACAGAGTCATAGTTTTGCAAGGACAAAGATTATGGTAATGGTTGAATGTTCTTCTTCATATCTTGTCTGCTCAGCAGTATTTTTGATGATATGCCAACTCTATTACATTGAGATCTGGGGAATGACCTAGATCTAAATGTATTGTTATAAACTGATGTTAGTGGACTCTGTGAGATTGTTAAAAAAATGCATATAAGGGCTGTTTTTCCTTTGCCTACGTCAACATGACTTCAAGCATTTTCAGTCCGATTCATAAGTTGCTGTATGGTGTAATTAATTTTTGCTCCATATGAGAGATATACCTGTAGCATGATGTTTCCGCCATCATGCTTCACAGTGTACTAGGAGTTGGTTTTTATTTTGTATCTAATCCCCTTAGACTGAAAAGAGATAATATTGCCTCCCTCAATTCACAGTAAGTTCTTCACGCTGCTGCCTGTGCTTTATTCATTGTTTATACCCATGCATCATCACTGAGTTTTTGACACTTATGCTCATTGGCAGAGTGTCTGAGGACAACCTAAACAGATCAGTAACACATAATCATGCATATTCTTTTGCCTATTTAAAATGGATCAATCAAACCAAATTGCATGGTTTTGGACCAAGGGAAGCAGGAGTACCACCGGAGTTGAGATTCAAACCAAGGAGTTTATTGCAAGTTAACATATAATAACTGTCCAACCATGCTGCTTCACTTTTAGTTGTCTTTTGCAAAGTGGAACCTCTCTGACACACAATTTTGAAACGGTGGAACTTTGGAGGATTTTCCAGTGGATCTTTTGGTCTCACATAAACATGTTCAAGTCGCAACTGTACATCAACCTGGAGTTTGGTCTTAATCTTTTCAGGTGTACTTCCGTCCATTCCAACTTACACCTTCTGGTTGTGTATTTACTTATTTATTTTTTTAGCACAACTATGTAGTCTGACATTTTCTGCACTTCTTCATACCATTGTTTTTACACCCTAATCACATTTTAATTAGATAAGATTTTAATGTCTAGATCAATGCATTTACCTCATATTTTCTGAGTAGACTATATAAACAAACATGGACATTTGCTGCCCTAACATTTAAACAAAAGCTATATAATTTAAAACTGAAAGAACCTCACTGATTATGCTCTAAATCATTATTTTTAAACAAAATAATTAAGCTTGACAATCAGCAGCATGCATATAACATTTTGTTTTTCATTGTATTGCTCAACTAAATCTTCTAGGGAATTTTATGCTGTACAGAAATACTACTTGCAGAGAAAATTATTGATCTGGATATTGTTGTTGAGGAGAGTTAATAGTAGAAGTACTAATCCTGACTAACTAATTTTAATATGTTGACAGAGTTGTGTAGAGTGCCCAAAAGTTGTACTTAGTGGCACTACTTCATATTCTTACTCAAGTAAAAATAAAACGTAGCCTTTATAGTAATTTTTAAATGAGAGTAAAGACGTATTACATAACAAGTACTAAATTACAGAGGAACTTATATGCTTACTACCTATGATTATAAAAACTGATTTATAAAATGATGTAAAACTGAACAAAATATTGATATGCTGGTGTTTCAAATAAAAAAGATGAACACAACATACAGTAATTACACAATAGAAAATAAATTTGCAGGAATGAACACTTGTCAAAATACCTTTGATTTTTTTTTTTTAAACTTACAAAATCAAGTTAAAGAATGAAGGACCAGGTGAAGATATCATACAACTTGGTGCAGCAGCTCTCCAAGGTGTGATCACTCCTTTTTAGCTGCAGACTAACGAGCAGGTCCAATCTGATGCAGGCGTTAGTTATGGGGATGGAGATTTTCAGGGTGATTCCATAATCTTTTATCTTTGCTTGGTCTAAAAAAAATAATTACTGAATACCAGATTTTTTTAATTGTATTTCTTTCAGTGTTTCTTGAAGCCAAACAGCTGCCATTTGAAATGACTAGTTTTGTGTCATATCTGATCTGGTTATGTTTGTTCAAAGTTAAACTGAATGAACATCCACTGATGCCGGTGATTCCATGATTTTTCCCAGAGGTGGTATACGGATTACTTTATTTTCACTCAACCTCTAAATGATTCGACAGATAGAAAATAACATTTAGCCAATAAACCCAGAGTAAAAAAAAAAACGAATGTCTCTCTCAAAGGTGGATATTTGTTTAAAATAAGTTTGTTTTCATTAAGCGAAGTTACAATGGATGGAGTAGCCAGAAAATGTACTCAGGACTAATGATATTTTATCATATTTTCATGTTCAAGTAAAAGTAAAAAGCACAAAGCACTACAAAGCTACACCTAAAAGTACCTTTTTTTTTTTCTTCAAAAATTTACTTAAGTAAATAAACCAGTTAATACCCACCTCTGTAGGTCACTGAAAATATATCCCTCTTGAATGGACGCCTACTGCAAAAAATTAAATAAAAAAAAAGAAGCATCCATTTTAACGAGATAATTTTATTTCTTTACAGGATATAGCCCCAGGGCAAATAAAAAAACCAAAAAAACAAATACTGCTCTAGTTATTTGTGGCTTGCTACACTGTATTAGCATTACTCAGGTAACAAAGTACAGCTGATTGGCCTCTGCTGCTTTATGGCGTGTAAGGAAAAGCCATTTGGCACAGTCAATACTCCGTAGGGGAACAAAGGGATAGAACAAAATATATAGATACGCCATTCGCATTCGGAATAACAGCCCATTGGTGGGCATTTTTAAAAAGGTAGGAAATAATTCATGATGGAACAAACACATTAAGAACATTCCACCTTAACATTAGGAAAGATGGACAACTCACACACACACACAAAAAAAATGTTTTTTCCTTTTTCTCCCTCATTCTTATCTCAATTAAAGGTAAAGAATTAAGAAGCAAAATGGGTCATTAACAGCATAACTAGAACTGTGACAACTTCCACAGAAACGTGTGACGGACATGTCATTGCAAAGCTCTTCCATACTGAATGCTACATTAGTTTACAATTTTATTTCTTTTTTTTTTGCTGGCAGTTCTGCACAATGCTGGACCATACATGGACTCATTTCCTTTGCCTAGGTCTATACACTCCTTTTCCATCCAAAGCCTATGTGATAGTTTCTTTTCTATTTACAGGCGTCATCTATGATAGACAGGAAGGTGAGGTAAAATGGAACACAGCATTTTAACAAAGTACTAAATGACCTGAAGTGGGGGGGAAAAATAAAGTGATCGTTCCTGATTTGATAAAATTACACTGTACAAAAAATAATAACGAAAAAAAAAAAAAAACAATCCACACCAGTAGGCACTTCTTAAATAAGGTCTTTTCCCCTCAGTTTATTTGTCGGTTTTTCAATAATACCACAGAAGGAAGAGCTTAAGGTTTTCTGAGCAATCGGCAACCAAAGCAAATCTGAACCAAGGAAATCCAGCTGGCAGGTTGGTCCTGTGTGGGGGGGTGAAAACACATCCCCTTAGATCAGGGACCCCTTAGACCGACCCACTGGACTGCTAGCTGGGAGGATCCTGGGATAGATGGTTCTTTTGAGATACAGGGGATTAGGCAGGCTGACGGGAATGTTTTTTTTCTCTTCTTTTCCTCTCCTCCTCAATACGTCTTTAAGATGATTTCTCTTTTCTCAATCTCGGTGAATCCGCGCCGTGTGAGCTCACTCCGTTTACGCCGTTGGCTGAAGAAAAACAAAAAGGGCACAGAGAGATGAGAGAGATTCATCGCGTTTCTTTAAAAGGTTTGAAAGTAAGGTGTTTTCTTTGCTCTCCCACCTTTATCTTTCTTCGACTTGCTCTTAGCAGCAGCCTTAGCAGGAGGCTTTTTCAAATTCTTGGCCTCGGCATGCTCTCTCCATCGACGCAGCTGGAAGTTGATAAACTTCCACATCATGAAGGCCTGAGTAAAGCAGATGGCTGACAGGACGGTCATCCTGGTGGATCAGAGTAACAATCACTTCTTTGAACAGTAAAAACAGGAGTCTTGTTTTCTCCTCACCAAAGTCATACAAGAGCTTTAACTGAAAGATGGTTGCATTTCACGCCTATTTTAAAAGCAGGTTTCAACATACAGAAAATATTTCATTATGACTGTTAAACCTCTTATCATATAATTTGCATTTTACACCTTAGAGTCCATCTTTCACACTACATGTGAAAGCAGATATTTATATTAACCATATAAAATGGCATAACCTCTAAACTTCCCCTTTACCAGAATTATTTCCATTTCTTACAGCCAGAAAACCGAGAGAGAAATGAAAAGGAAATGCTGAGTTGATTTAGAGCAGTTTCTGTATCAACATAATACTATCAACTAGAGGTCGGGCGATCATTTATTTTCTCTTTTTAGGCCGATGCCGTTTTTTTTTATTTAAAGGAGAAGTTCGGTTTTTTACACTTTAAGCCCATTTTCTGTAGTGTCCAGGATGAAATCGAATGAAGGACACCAAAATTTTGACAATTGCTCCTGTCTCTGCTTTTTGGCTCATTTAGAATCAACCCCTGGCTGCTTTAGAATGGCTAGCATAGAGCATGTCCGATAATGTCCTTAAAACAACCTTAAACGTTCTTTTTTTAAAATATGCTACTCACCGTGTCGTCAGCGCTGTTCAATGACGTTCCAAAAAAAGTTTCGTGAAGAAAAAACGTTCCTGTAGTGTTTTATTTAGCATTTTGTAAATCCCATTGAGTTCTGTAGGAATAGTCAATATTCCGCTGCCACCGGAAACGGAAATGGGGCCTGTTTACACAGTTGTAGTCTTTTCGCTTCACTCTGTGTACTCCGACGTCGAGGTGCTAACGTCTCTGTTAAACACTTTAAAAAACTCTGAAAATGGAATACGAAAGGTGGATTCTTGATTCTCGACGTCGGAGTACACAGAGTGAAGCGAAAAGACTACAACTGTGTAAACAGGCCCCATTTCCGTTTCCGGTGGCAGCGGAATATTGACTATTCCTACAGAACTCAATGGGATTTACAAAATGCTAAATAAAACACTACAGGAACGTTTTTTCTTCACGAAACTTTTTTTGGAACGTCATTGAACAGCGCTGACGACACGGTGAGTAGCATATTTTAAAAAAAGAACGTTTAAGGTTGTTTTAAGGACATTATCGGACATGCTCTATGCTAGCCATTCTAAAGCAGCCAGGGGTGGATTCTAAATGAGGCAAAAAGCAGAGACAGGACCAATTGTCAAAATTTTGGTGTCCTTCATTCGATTTCATCCTGGACACTACAGAAAATGGGCTTAAAGTGTAAAAAACCGAACTTCTCCTTTAATTTTTTTTAAATCGGTCTAGCTGATCGCGGATATGTTCTGCTGAAAATGTGTGTGTGCAGAGAGGGCCAAAAATCCAACAATGAGAAGCTTTGCAAAGGTACTAAAAATAAAAAAATTAGAACGCCATCATGTAATAATACAAATTTAACGTTATTGATCTCACATTGGAGAAATTAATCTCTGCATTTAACCCATTCCCCTGGGGAGCAGTGGGCTGCCATTGTGGGGCGCCCGGGGAGCAGTGAGGGGTTAAGGGTCTTGCTCAGGGACCCAGACTGCATGCTGTGGGGATCGGTACTTGCAACCTTCTCAGAGCACAACCGCACTGCTCTAACAACTAGACCAACACTCCCCCAAAAAGTACAAAATTATTAATCTTAAATTAGCGGTTGTGTTGATCCTAACTGTTCTGAATGACAATAAAAGAGAAAAATCTAATGTCAGTGAGAATGAAGAGTTTGTAGCACTTTTATACAGTGTAAACGTATGACTTCAGATTGATCCTACAAACCAGAACAGAAGAATTTGTTTGTTTCCTTTCCCTCATAAGATTTACTCACCGGACAAAGAAAACGTTAAAGTTCCCCGCAGCCAAATCGAATCCTTGGTTTTCAGCAGTGGAGAGGCCGAAGCCCACGGTTAGGACGGACAGGGACAGGGTGAGCAGTCGTCCAATCACAAACAAGACAGCCCAGATGGTGAAACTATGACACACAAACACATAAAAGGGAAATTTTCAAGCTGTCAAAAACCTTTTTCTGCCTCACTCCATTAATGAAAGAGGTGAGAGAGCTGAGAACTCACCCCATCTGCCTGTTCTCGTTGCTGAAGTAGACGAGACGCGAGACGTGGAACAGAAGCTCCACAAAATAGTGCAAAACCAGCAGGACCAGACCCAGACGGTTCAAACTGAAAGAGACGAGCCGACAGACAGAGTTAGAGGCAGAAATACATAACCAACCTCGTCTTAAATTGTGGCTTTTCCCTCGTCGGCAGCGTTTACTTAAGAATGTAGGCGCCAGCGATATGAACGAGGTACAGGAAGATGTACACAAGCTGGCGAGGAATATCCTCCTGAATGGTAAACACAGAGAGGAGGAGGCAAAAAGACGTCAAAATATTTACCCCAGCGTGGGATCGGCATGTTCATTTCAGCATGAAGACGATAGTTCTTTGAAACAATGCCACAAGGCCCAGGAAGTCAAACAGGAAAAAGCTGCAGAGGCCAAACAGCAATACTTACTTTCTTTGCCTTTTGGAAATACAGCTCTGGAAGAGCGTGTAACCAGTAGCCCATCTGGCAAATGTAGAAGAATTTCATCTGAAATCTGAAAAGAAGCAAGGCTTTTAAAATAACATCTTCCCCCTTTTGAGTTTATTCATGCGTCATCACTAAATATACACACTTACGGCATCAGCGTATGAGGATAACCCTCCCACAGGGCAACGGGATTGGACAGGAAGTTTTCCTAAGAACATAAAGCTTTTAAATACAATGTTTAGCCTGAACCTTAAGAGAGGAAACCAGAAAAAATAAACCAAAACCACAACTAGTCAAAAGGTCGGCATACAGATAGAAGGATGTTGGTGCCCCAAGCGAAAGAGAACAAGTAGAAGGCGCTGAGCTGGCCTGACTCATTGAACTTGCTGTGCTTGGTTTTGGAGAAGTGCTTTTTGCGGTTGAGTTTCTGCAGAGATAAAACATGAGAACGGGCCCAACGTGAAACCGTTAGAAGGTGTTCAAAAACCCCAGGCACTATTGTATCTTTTCTCACTTACGTCCAGCACGTACTCCTGGATAATGGCGTGCATGATGATGGCCACCAGCATGTAGAAGAAAACGGTGGCCAGGTCCTTGATGCCATGGTGGAAGTGGTTGACCGCCGTCTCCTCCGGGCCCTCTGGGAAACAGAATAGTCATGCAGAGTCAACGCCATACCCAGGATTTCAAAATTGTGCTTTTATCAGGTCAAGTGACTCGTTCATATCTAATACATCCAGACTATGTAGATTTTTTTTTTTTTTTACTTCTCGACCAGACTCCTTTATCTATTTGATTGGGATTGTATGGAATCAAACACAATGTAGTAAAGAAATCTAAAAGAACAGGGAAATTAATTTGTTATTTACATCAAGCTAAAAAGAGGAGTGCGCAGTGGCAAAAAAAAAAAAAACAAGCGCTGTGCAGGTTTACCTCCTGAAGAGCGAGAAAAATGACATACAGGTCAGTACGGAAGAGGATTAGGGCCACTGGAAAAAAAAAAAAAGTTAACTGATTTTTTTTTAATTTTATTTCAGTATAGTATGGGAAAAAAGTCAGAATTCTGACTTTAATCTCAGAATTCTGACTTTAATCTCAGAATTCTGACTTTTTTCTCAGAATTCTGACTGAATTCTGACAATAAAAAAAGTCAGAATTCTGAGATTAAAGTCAGAATTCTGAGAAAAAAGTCAGAATTCTGAGATTAAAGTCAGAATTCTGACTTTTTTTATTGTCAGAATTCAGTCAGAATTCTGAGAAAAAAGTCAGAATTCTGAGAAAAAAGTCAGAATTCTGAGAAAAAAGTCAGAATTCTGAGATTAAAGTCAGAATTCTGAGATTAAAGTCAGAATTCTGAGATTAAAGTCAGAATTCTGACTTTTTTCTCAGAATTCTGACTTTTTTCCCATGTTAAACTGAAATAAAATTTAAAAATCAGTTTACTTTTTTTTTCAGTGGCCCTAATCCTCTTCCGTAGGTCAGAGACATTGAGTTAGAAAGGGTCTAAAGTCTAAGCTTTGAATATTACACAGAGCATTGTTCAGTCTGTGATCTATAAAATAAAAAAATTAAAGAGCAGCACAGCTACTAAACTACGATGTCACGGACATCCACTAAACTAAGGGACTACAGAAGGATCAGAAAAAAAAGGAAAAACAGCCAATAGGCCTATGGAGCTGAAAAGAGAATCTGCGCAGGTGGATGCATACGCAGATAGAGTCGATTGTGCATTCAAAAATCTGACAATAAAAATATCACTGATAGGGAAAAAAATAACATAAAAAAGGAGCATATGCAGGATTTAGAAACAGCTGCTTCGGTTATGCAAAAAATAAAATAAAAAATATGGACAACTAGGAAAAAAAATTGGAATATTGAGCTTTAATAGACAGGAATCAGGAGTTTGATTAGAAAACAGATGGAGCTTAAAAACAGGAATAATCTGGAACAATTCTTGCAGAGAATGTCTGCAGTTGTAAACATACATCTGCAGCCATTATGGAATTGTTTAGATCAACCTGTGTTATGGCCTATTCAGGGTCCAAACATGTCTCCCTCTGATACGACTGACTTTGTGCTACTTTTTAAAGAGGGATGGTAGACAGCTGATACCATGTGAGCCGTAGATCTGCCAGGATTGACTGAACTAAATACACTGATTGGTGGTCACAGGTTGGGGCGGTGCTCTTTTTCTTTCCTCCTTTCTTTTGCAAGACTAAGATACACCTTAGTCACGATCCTAGACAATGAGACGTGTGGTCACAAAATTGGCCGCCCACTTAATGCGCCTTGGCTGGAGAGTCACAATTTTAATCATCCCGAATCCTGAAGGGCGGCCTTGGGATTACAAAGTCTCGACTGCGCAGAATTTCCCCACACAGACAACGATCCACTGTTGATACAGAGAAAATCTTTTAAGGTTTATCAACAGCTTGAAAAAAAAGCAACAAAAAAAGGCCTTTTGACATCTCTATTTGAGCAAAGATATGACTTGTAAATAAGTAACGGAGGACGGTTAGCAGAGAGACATCAGAGATAAAAACTCTCCCTCAGTGAAGCTGGATTCTATCAACAGTGCGTGAAGCTTGCAAAGAACAATGTTAACCTTGAAACCATAAGGAGATTGAATTGCAAGGCACATATTGCTCCTCAGCCCTGAATTCGTCCGCCACAACCTTGCCGCAAGAGAACTTTATAAATCAGGCAGACTAAATTTAGCTCTAAATGGAAGAGAGGATTAAAAAACATAATAAAAAGAGAGAGAAAGCTCTAAAATGGGTTCGTCTAAGGCCGTACAAGCACTGCTCCGGAATGCAAATCTACATGCAGTACAACACAAAGAAAATCCTGCATTATAGTATAAAAACCGAAAGATGCGGCACATCACTAATCAAAAAAAGCATACGAGTACAGGTCACTCACCATTTGTTGAAATGGTCACATTGTACTGGACAGTAATGAATAATACTGCAAACTTTGACGTGACCTGTGGAATTAGAAGGATATAAATATATCTATTAGCAACAAGATGATGAGCATTTTTTACTTCAACAGAAAAAAATATATAGAAAAATAAAAGTGTGGAAGAAAGTTAAAATGCCTGCCTATAGAATGATGTGGAAAACAGCAAAGTAGCTGCACTGCTACGGAGTAAAGGCGAGTTACAGTGACTAGGCTATTCAAATGGTGTTACAATGTAATGCCTGGGAAGGATTTCCATTTAAAAGTCCTAGATGTGGTGATAGATTAAAATACTTGAAGTACACCAGAAATCATTCAAGTGACGATGCTCAGTTGCGAAGTTCTCTTGCACACTTGGACCAATAAATAAAAGAAAGTATCACTTTTATTTTTATTTTTTTTAAACATGTGTTGTTTAACTTTTTTATTGACATTTATATGGATAATATAGTTGTATTAATAATTATGCTCTTACTGTTTGTCAAACTTTTTCTTCAAGTAATGTGACAGTATTTGTTTATTTGCATGGAACATAGTAAACATATGTAGCTCATGCCTAGGATACATGTATGTCTCTGTGTGATGACTCTTGAATCCACCACTGTCTCCTGTCAAAACTTTATATATATAAAGTATCACTTTATTGTTATTATTTACAACTATATTTAATAAACTACTAAAAACGCTCTGGACCTGTGAAGACTGTAGTCATTCTTTTTCTAAAACAGGTTTTCCTTCAACTAAACTATTTTTTTCCTGACCAAATGTATTTGGTTTTCTTTTTTCTGTTTGCACACCTGTTGTTTTAAGCTTAATATTGAGTTTTTAATAAAGTTTATATGCATCTACAAACTATAAGCAATAAAAAAATCATTAACAAAATAAATATTAGAAATACTGCTCTGTGTGCAATGAATATGTAGCTGCATATGTGCGAATCTTCAGTTTTTGAATTATTTGTATTCGTTTGTGAGAGCTGGACATAGATTTAAGCAATTACAGTCATTTTAAAAGACGAGTTGGACTAAAAGAACAGCTTAAGGGAAATTAAACGATCACCTTTTAATATAGAAACATATTAGCATCGTGTTTATACGGAAGAGGATTAGGGCCACTGAAAATCTAAAAAAAAAGGTACGCTGATTTTTACACTTTAATTCTGACTTTTTTTTTTCAGAATTCTGACTTTTAACTCAGAATTCTGACTGAATTGAACTGCCGTAGCCATATCTGTTTTAGAGACTAAACTAGCTCTCCAAACACCAAAGTGTTAGTGTTCCATCTTTACATCTTTGTCAGTGAAGCTGAGTGCTCCCACATCTCTTCCTTCATGGTGCCCATCTACATTAAGGTCCAAAATTCTGAGATTAAAGTCAGAATTGTGAGATTAAAGTCAGAATTGTGAGATTAAAGTCAGAATTGTGAGATTAAAGTCAGAATTGTGAGATTAAAGTCAGAATTGTGAGATTAAAGTCAGAATTGTGAGGAAAAAAAAGTCAGAATTGTGAGAAAAAAAGTCAGAATTGTGAGAAAAAAAGTCAGAATTGTGGGAAAAAAAGTCAGAATTGTGGGAAAAAAAAGTCAACTTTTTTATTTTTTCAGTGGCCCTAATCCTCCTCCATACATTTAAATTAGAAGTTAAGAAGAAATAAAATGCAAACCATCTCCAGGACAGTTTAGAGGCAGTAAAACACAGCTCACTGGCTGCTGAGAGCCAAAACTTTTATTTTGAAAAGTTTAATTCCGGAAGTAGTTCGGACGCGCACAGAAGCTGCGTCCCCAAAGCATGAAACCACAATAGGATTGAACAAACATGTGGTTTAAAGCGCTTCTGAATGTGGAGAAAATATTCCGTGGTGTTCGGTGATTCGCTCCCGGTTCCGTTAAAGGCCCATTTCGATTCTGGAGAGAAACTTTCTGTTTCGGTGCTTGCCTGGATGACAGCCCTGCCGACCGCTGACTGAATGCCACGTAACACTTTTACGCACAAACTAAGCAAACCGGGCTGTTGCAAAATCCCCAAACCACAGAACCCTAAGCTGCGCTTTAAACTCAAAATCCATTATATTCAATCAAGCTGTTCTATTTAATATTTAAACTTTAGTTTTATTAGCGTTGAATACTCGACTCAAAAGCGGGCCTGGAGACAAGTGTTTGGAAATATATTGATTTCAAGATGGGAAAGTGAGCCCTGCTCCCATTTTAAGCCTAAATCTACATAAAACACATTTAGAAGAACAGACAGGAAGCAATGAGTGTGGTAATAACAGCAAAGCGGGGCTATTCTACACAGCAAACTTTCGATCTTTAGGAGGAAGTAGTGAAGAATGGATCAGACAGCCATGTCAGTTTCTATAAGAGCAGATGGGAGGGAGAAATCTGCTTTCTGATCCACTAACTCTGCACCATCTAAAACTAAAAACAACATGTGGACTCACCTCAAACATCAGCCCGAGCAGGAAAACCATAGCAACACAGGAAACAATATCTGCATGGTTCTGGATCACAAACTCATGGCTCAGCACCGGCGGGTTCTTGTTGCTCTTTTTCCTGATCCCCATGTCGACGCGGTTTATAGAAGTTGCGCTTCACACTGATGCGATTCTTTTTTTTTTTTTCTGGGTTTAAGCCTCCCAGATGGGGGTTATCTTTCTGAGCTCTTAACGCGTCCTGCAGACACAGGGCCAGGCTGCTGTTGAATGGCGTGTCACTCTTCTGCTGGTGGGAGGGTCCACGGAGAGAGAGGGAGCCGCTGCGCCTGACCAAAGAGACTCTTTACGCACCGGAGAGGAAACAGCTGGGGCTCTCTGCCGCTTCCTAGAGGTTTGGAGTAGAAGGAGATCATTTGGAGCTGCAAAGTTTCTATGAAACCCAATGCTAAACAGGCTCGACTGGTCCTAGAAGGAAGTAGAGATGCATATTTGTTGTGTATGTATAAATAAACTTTGGTTTACGTTGGTTCTGGGCCAGCCAGTAGCCTGGTGGAGTTTTCTCCGTGGGGGGTATAAATTCAAAATGGACGTATACCAAAAACCAATTGTAACCACCCGCGCAAGGATGAAACAAACTCAGTCCTAAAAATATACGTTCTTTATTAAACAAATAGACAGAAAATCCTTTACCTCTCCTTCTACGAAACTGATAGCCTAGGGTAGACAATATAATATTTAAACTCTGACGTTAGTGGATGGCGGACAAACCCGCATAACCAGAACCAGAAAAGTCGCGCACGTATAAGGCTTCACAGCAATCAGGTGAAAAAAACACTACACACGATCAGCACTCGGCACTGCAGACGATCAGATGCAATATAACATTGTCTACCAGCTCACAGCCTCGTGGGAGAGTGAACAAGGAGAAAACAAACAGATCAATGAAAAAAGATTAAAAAAAAACAAAACAGTTAGTCCGCCCTCACAAGTAAACAACGGGACCAAAGACATCAAACAGGGTCGGACTAACTAAAAGAAACAAAACATAAACCTAAGGACAGCAGGAGCAACAAAAAAAACATCTCTGTAAACAAACAGAAAACACCAAATTACAAAAATAATACAATCAAAATATTATTTTAATAACTACCTTAAAATCTCAAAAAATACCTGTATCGCGTACACCACCCTCATCTGCCTGTATACACAGCCTGGTCTAAAAAACCTGCAGGGCCTCCTAACAAGGAAAAGAATGATTAAAATTTACATTCGTCATAATAAAAGTTCAATATAAGCACACTCTAAAAACACTCACCCACATTCTTGACAAATCTACGTGTGGAACCCAGATACGTCCTGGCGTCCCATGGAAACTGACACCTTTTAAGAAAGTTTGCAGCTTCCGCTTTTATACTGCTTGGACCACGCCCACCATACCACCTGTAACACAATCAAACGTATTTATCACACCAATATATTTATATGAATGCCAACAACAACAAACATTAGAAAAACACTTTATAAAAAGAAAATATAATTTTATATACAGGTTTACTTTTTGTACATAAATGTTGCCCTTCTAGGGCTTTCTGAAGGCAAACCTGTGTTTTAAATGGTCCGATATTGTGTCAGAAACCTGAAAAAATATACCAGTTTAATAATGGAGAAGCTATTAGTCTGCTTTATATTTTTAATATATAAATAACTATTTATTTTCTGAGAATGTGTTTATTTATGAGCAACTATTCAAATTAACAAACGCTTAGAAAAAGTACACTATATTATAATATTTTCCATGTGAATTCCACCATCTAAAACTAAAAACAACATGTGGACTCACCTCAAACATCAGCCCGAGCAGGAAAACCATAGCAACACTCTGCCATAGACCTCCATTATTTGAATGTCAGCAGACAGCAAGAAGCCTCCCAGATCTCCAGATGCATTTGAGATATCAAAAAAGTACTCCAGAGTGTTGTTCAGCATGGGGGTGAGTAGAAAATGAAGGCTAATCATGTTTTGGGTGTACTATTCCTTTAATGCTTCTTTGCCTTTTCTAAAAAGTGCTTTAAGTCAGTCCTATATGTCTTTATCCATGCTGGGTCAGATCCTGACGATTGAAAAAGGAGGCGGGCTGTCAAAGCAGCATAATGAAGTATTAGCCTCGCTACATGCAGTTAGCCAAGCCTTCTTTTCTCCAGTCTCAAACTGGTTCCAGAAAGGGCCGTGTGGCTGCAGGTTTTCTCTCCAACCAAGCAATAGCACACCAGACTCCAGTCATCTCATCAATTGAGTCCAGGCTTAACATGATTACTTGATGAGATGAATGGAGTCTGGTGAGCTATTGCTTGGTTAGAAAGAAAACCTGCAGCCACACGGCCCTTTCTGGAACCAGTTAGAGACCCCTGGTTTAGACCAAGATTTCATGGTTCTGCAGACAGAAGGCTGAGTAATGAAATAATTATTTTGCATGGCTGCGTCTTCTCATTGCACCCCAGCACCATCTGCCAGGACATTTTGCTTTGGTTCCTGAACCAATCAGAGAAATCTGCTGCTCTGTCGTCTATGAGGCAGCTTTCCGGCCTCCGAGAGCGTAAGAATGATGTGGCGGTGGGGTTCCAGTTTAGGGCGGGCGCTGATGGAGGCGTAAGGCTCAACTGCAAACAGACCTGCAGGTGGAGACCACAGCAGACTTACAGTCCTCTAAGCAGCCTTTAAATGTCAACGTAACAGAGTTTCTTCTGTACGAGAAGCTGTCCAGTGAGCAGTGGAGGCTGGAGTGTCTGATGCACCTGCTGGCTCAGCTCAAGGACTCAGACCTACCTGGGGATTTCTTCCTGGAACTGCTGCAGGTAGAGAAGCTCCCACTAGAGTCAGTCCAACCTTGTACACTAAAAAAAATTGCATTTATAAAGAAAATATGCAGAATGTTCTGCAGTATTGCACATTCCATGCCCACGGTGGGCAAATATTTATGCAATTAGATAATATTCAGACTGTCATATATTACTATGTGCACAAAAGTTCTACTGGCTGTGTGTCAGAACAACATATAAGTGTGAATCGAACTCAAATGATGGTCAAACTGATAATTCTGCACATACATGGAATAAATTCACCACAACTTCTATTACAATATAAGGGTTTATTAACAAAATCATTTAGCTCCAAGTCCGACAGATTTAAACTAAGCTAATATAAACACAAAGAACACGGAATAAAACTGGAAGTGAAGCAATGATATCACAGTTCAGCAGGATTTTTTTTGGAGAACTAAAGTTTATCTATGGTGGGCATTTGTTAATATCCCAAAAATCTTAAGCAGAGTCAAACTTTACAGAATGGCACCACTTTGTGGTGAAATTCTGCTATTACACACCAAGGTCTCCTAGGCCCGGTAAACCATTTATATTTAAATATATATATTAAATACACTCAGAATTGGTTTTGAGTAGTAGTATACTATATATTTTTTTTATTATTTTATATACTCTAATAATCCCAGAGGGAAATTGCTTCTCTGTATTTTAAGCCATCCCCTTGGGGAGCAGTGGGCTGCCATTGTGCCCCGGGGAGCAGTGTGGGTTTAAGGGTCTTGCTCAGGGAGCCAGAGTGACAGTCTGTTAGAGTGGGGGACCGAACTCACAACCTCAGGATTCCAAGCCCTATGCCCTTACCACTAGGCCGCCACTCCCCTTAATTATTATTAATTATTTATAAAAGAACAGATATAATCCATCCATCTTCATCTGCCCTCCAGCTTGTCCTGGGTCTCCTCCTGGGCCTCCTCCCAGTGGGACGTGCCTGGAACACCTCACCAGGGAGACATCCAGAAGGCATTCTAGTCAGATGCCCGAGTCACCTCAGCTGGCTCCTCTCGATGTGGAGAAGCAGCAGCTCTACTCTGAGTCCTCCCCCTATCTCTAAAGGAGAGCCCAGACACACTACGGAGAAAACTCATTTCAGCCGCTTGTATCTGGGATCTCATTCTTTCGTTCATGACCGTAGATGAGGGTCGGAACGTAGATCCACCGGTAAATCGAGAGCTTTCCTTTTTGGCTCAGCTCTCGATATAATATATATCAAGATAAATATATATATATATATATATATATATATATATATATATATATATATATATATATATATATATATATATATATAGATAGATCAACTTAACTTAATCAATCAACTTAACAAGGTAAGTAGGTAATCCTTAAATAACTCTGCATTAGCTGCCTGTTAAGACAGAATGTAGCTCAATTTTATTTCTTCCTGAGTATTTCTACCAATGTCTTGAGTAACAGAAGATATTTACTTACATTTTGTTGTTGACGCTTCAGCAATCCCTTACCCTGAGCATACATGTAGCAACAGTAGAGAGAGGAATAAATCTCCAGCAGATCCAGTCTCAGTGGGAGTGGCCATCTACTGAGGCCAACTGGGGGTTCAAGGCGATAGAAGCAGACAGAGAAAATTAATATAGAAGCAAAAATCCATAAATACTTTTTATGCTTGAAAAGGTAACTGTAAACTAGCTCCACAGGGGGCTCTGTAAGCCCTGAGCCAGTTTTAACAAGAATTATTTAAAATTAGTCATAGTAAAAGTCATTAGTAAAAGCTTAACTTGTAGCCATGATTAAATTATTATTATTATGATTAGGAGAGAAACAGAACTAAATACAAAAGAAAAAAAACAGGCCTAGGTCTATCATCTCTTTGGTTATAGATGATAAACCATAATTGAAGGTTATAGATAATAGAGTTGGATATTGTCACAGCCAGATGGGAACAGACCAGATACGGAGTCTATGATAAGAAAAAGTAGAGATAACATAAAGTTAGTGGTTGAACTAACAAATAGAATGTCGATCAAACGAGAAATCAGAAAGATGTAAAGTGGTCCCTATGTCTTCCAGCAGCTTAAGCCTATAGCAGCATAACTATAGAGATAGCT
Source organism: Cyprinodon tularosa (assembly GCF_016077235.1). NCBI lineage: Eukaryota > Metazoa > Chordata > Actinopteri > Cyprinodontiformes > Cyprinodontidae > Cyprinodon > Cyprinodon tularosa. The sequence continues at coordinate 438,811 of NW_024038908.1, read as the reverse complement.
CAGGTTAACCTGAGCCAATCTAACTATCAAAGCTTTATCAAAAGGAACGTTTTAAGCCTACCCTTAAAAGTAGACAGGGTGTCTGCCTCAGGGACTAGAACAGGTAGTTGGTTCAACAGGAGAGGAGCCTGATAACTTAAAGATCTGGCCCCATTCTACTTTTTGAAATTCTATGAGCATCTCAGTGTGCAGATTGCAAATCTCAACCTGCAGATTGAGAGAGGTTGTCTGTTAGGAACGTAAGTAACAATCATATCTCTGATATAACATGAAGCTTGGCTTTTTAGAGCTTTATATCTGAGAAGGAGGATTTTAAATAATATTCTGGATTTAACAGGAAGCTAACAATTGGAAGCTTTCTTTTAATTTTTATCAAAAATCGGGCTGTAGCGTTTTCGATCAGCTGAAGTCTAAAATGGCATAAAGTCAAATACTAGAGTGTTTTAGCTAAAGACATAAACAAATAGAACAGTAGTGATAGAGCTTCCATGCCAGCAGCTGTTCTGTAAGGCTTTGGTGTGAGTTAAAATGAAAGACTGTTCCTAGTTTTTAATCATTGTGTCTGTTGTCTTCATCATGACTGACTCCCACTATGTGTTGTTTTTTTTTTGCCTGATCCTTGGTTTATTGAACTTACCAATTACATATATCTATGTCTGCCTACTTTCTGTGTTTGGCTCCCTTACACATCATGACAAGCATGAAGTATAAACTTATTACATCCATCCATCTTCTATCTCCAACATTCTTCAGGCAAAATGGGTACACCCTGTATCAGATTGCCAGGCAACACAGAGACATACAACCATTCACACACAATAAGAGGAGTTTAGATTCACCAATCAACCTCAAGTGTTTGGACCCAAGGACCCATGCAAGCTCCATGCACAAAGATCCTAGGCAAGGATTCTAACACAAGACCTTCTTACTGCAAGGCAACAGTGCAGCAAGCTGCACAAGCCTGTAGCTGAAATTAAAATGTATATAAAAAATGTAATGCACAAAAGCTCAGACATAGATGATATGGATAAGAAAGAATTTGTGAAGTCAAATTCTGTTCCAGAACACACCATGACTTCAGTAAAACGGCTTTCCACCAAAAACTGATTAGTAATAACATCTCTCTTGTTTGTTCTGTATACTGCTCCCACTAAATAAGGGAGTTGGAACTCAGTGCTTACATATGTTCTTGACTCCTCCCACAGTTAACCCTGCTTTAAGATTAAAGTTGGGAGTCAATATTTTTTTTCCTTCTCTTCTCAAGCTGAACCCGATGTCAGATTGGACTGACGGCATGGATGAAAAAACCTTGCCGCATGTTCTGTAATTTGACTAGTCGATCATACCAATTGTTACATATACATTTGCAATACCGTACTTTAACTGTAATATGCAATTACCTTCCACTGCACTTTAATTCAGATAGCTTCTGTCCAAACTTTATTTATTCATTTTATAGTAAAAGCCATCTGTATATTATGCTATTGTACATAACTGTAAAAACCCTTTTTATAGTAATATCCACCTGTATATTATATGCGGTATATATCCAGCTGTAAATTTAGTTCATAACACTAGTTATCTATATATTATAATCATAAATCTATTAGTAAAATTCTGTTTATAATGGTATTCATCTCTATACTTATACAGTAGAAACCCATGTCCTGTATTTATGGAACCAATATTATCCTGCACTTGCTGCTATTGCACTTCTGGTTAGACCTAAACTGCATTTTGTTGCCTTGTACCTGTACCTGTGTAATGACAATAAATTTGAATCTAATCTAATCTAATCTAATCTAATCTAATAACACAAGAGTATGATTTGATGTAGCCTATTATGTTGTAGCTTTGGTTGTAGCTTACGATAGACTTCCCTTTTAAAAAGAAATCGCCTATTTAGTCCGAGGTTTCCTGAAGCATGTTTTCCTATAAGTTTGCTAACTCTGACTTGCTTTCTTGTCTCTGCTGAGAAAAAGCATCCCCCAGCATGATACTGCCATCTACATACTTTAATGTTGGGAAAAGTTTTATATGGCTTTCTCTAGATAGCCATAGTCTAAATATTTAGAGCGTATGACGAATAGTTACCCTGTCTGCAGACTCTCCCACCCTTGACCTTCTATTGTTCTCTTGGTCTTTAAGATGTAATGTGTTTACTAATTGTGTGGTCCTTAAAGGGAGTTGGTTGAAAATTACTTTTATTTAGAATTGTAATATTTAAAGGAACTTAAATGTATGGCACACAGGGCTGTCAACTCTCACCTATTGGGTGGGAGACTCAAATGAGACTCATCTCAGTGTCTTCACATGCTCACACTCCATACCCCCAATCTTTTCACTTATTTATATATAAAAATACCATGCTGATAAAAATCCAGTCCGCGTTTTAAACACAACCTTAGTGCTAACTTCAACCTTAGTGCTGCAGTCAAATCCTCTGAAAACCTACTGCACAAGCTATAGCTGCACCTATCCTCATCTAACCCAGACAAGGGTTGTATGTACAAATTCTTTCAAAATCTGACTCCAAGGTTTGATGAAAAGTTAGCAGCCCTGGGTTCACCACCCGTATTAGTTTGTTAAAAAAAAAAAAAAAAAAAAAAAAACAACAAAAAAAACATCACAATTATATGCTATAGTTGGTTGACCTTTAAAAAAATAGACAGAAAGCTGCAGTTATAACATGGCAAAGTGTAAAGTGGTTTGAATAGCTCTAAAGGAACACTGTAAACTGAGTCATATGAAGTGAATACAATGGAAATAATGACAACACAGTGTACCTATGTAGAAATATGAGGTATTTTAATGTCTATATGGTTCTTTTTGGAAAAATTGGGAGTTTTACCTTTAAGAACATGTTTACTTAAAAAAAAAAACTGATAAAAAACAAAACAAAACACAAAATCATAAAAAGCAGAATGAAACTTCTTAAAATATCTCACTATCCATCTTATGTGTCAACTATAATCCTGACATTCTCTTCAAGTCTCTGTCCATGAGTTCCTCTCACTCCCCCGGAAACCTCGCCTGGTAATATCTATGCTAATCTTGTCTGTGAGTTTTGAATGGATGTAGAAGCATGACAGGAAAGTGTAAAGATCACATTCCTGCTTGCATCACCACACCTTCATAGGAATTAGATCTGTTATGCAACAACACATTTCTGCTCTGGGTATAAGTTTGTTTACTGGTTGCTGAGGTGGGGCTAATCACAGGTTGCAGAAGAAACAAAACGAAAACCGGAGGGAGTGGAGTCTCCAGCTGTGACTGTACAGAGCTTTCATGGACAAACCGTCTCTGTAAGTTTGATAATGTTTATATGTATTCATTGTAAATGTAATAATTTAGCATGTTGTGGGGCTTTTCTATGTGTGCTTAACCAGGTTAATTAAGATCATGTTAAGATATTTAAGTTTATGTAATAAGATAAACTTACAATAGATTATATCAGAAGAAGATATGCTCGTAGAAGGAAAAAAAAAAGATGTTATTCTTGATTATGTTAATAAACTAACCCGTCTGCTGATCTAATGAAATGCTTCTAAACAAATATTGTTTAACCTTTCAGCAGAGCAATCTCTAGTACAGAAAATGAAGACCTAGAAGTTTACTGTAAACTTATCAGAGCATACTATACCTGTTAAGAATCCGCAAAAGAGAATCCCACTTTTTAAATTTTAAACAGGAGCATATTACTCATTTCATCAAGAATAACTTTTGATAATAAACTTATGATTAGTTTAGGAAAAAAATGAAAAAACTATTTGAAATGGCATCAAAAAAATAATAAATAAGCTAATTCTCCTGATGAAAAGAAACAAGTTGACGAGGGAATTGGTTTTAAAATATTTATTTATATTTATGAAAAGATTGTCAGTCTTATAAAAGGTTAAACAGCACAGACACATTATAGCTTCTAATTCAAGAAGGGGAAAAAAGAAGATCAAATGTAATAAGGGTGAGAAGAAAGGCAGCTGATGTGAAGTTAGTTGGTATTCCTGTCTCCATTGGCTGGAGTAATATTCTGCTTTTCTGCTTCTACAGTGACCCTGTCTGCTGCGAAGAGAAACAGAGACAGGCAGGTGGCACTGATCTTCCCTCATCCCTTTGAAATGCTTCCACCATTAGATTTAAGGAAAAGTGCTCTGAGAAAAGCGGTACGGGATGTTCAAGGTTTGGATGACAACAAAACATTAACTTACAGGAATTGATAGGATGCAGTATATTATAAAAACATAACAAACAAAAGAAAAAATACTGAGGAAATTCTTCTAAAATGGATTTTTTGCCCTTCTAACTCTGTAGAATAAAATCATCTGGAAGGATTCTGTAGGAGCCTGAATTTATACTTAGTGATTTTCTTGGTATGTTTTGTGTTTTTTTTTTCTTGCTAAATTAAGTTTTCTTGTAATTATTAAATATTATTGGTAATTCCTACTAATTTGGGGAATTTATATATTTAGCTATTGTGGTTATTTTGTTATTATTTTCATTACTTCTTTGGTTAAAGGATGCATACTTGTCACTTTTTAAGGATGATGCATCATGGGAGTTTCATTGTTGTGTATCTCACAGAGTGGAGCCAAATGTTTTTTTTGTTTTTGTTTTTTTTATCTCTGTTGCCCTTATTTTTTGTATGCATGTTTTGCACCCCTTTATCCTACCTACTCACTGAAACATTTTTAAATGCAATAATGTCTCCGTGGATTTCTTGGACGAATTCCAAAGTTTTTCATCAGTTCTGCAGAACCAATATTTCTGGGGGAGGAGTCAAGTGCTCTTTAACCGATCAAGATACAGATTTACAGAAATCTATTCAATCTTTTGTATTAGAAGGCTGATCAAATGTAGAGGCTTCCAATTTTCACCAAAAGGCTTCTTCCATTAATTCCATTAGACTTCTCATTCAAAGTTTCGATGATCTATCATAGTTTTGATTATGCGGCAATTTTTCTATAAAATACTGGCTCATATTCCAAATTGTATTATTTATGAAAATTAGGGATAGTAATTAGAGGGATTTTTCATTTACTAACAATAAAGATCCAAGATTTCTTAAGGATTTATTTTTTCAGAAAGAAATCAGATATGTGTTTTTAAAATTATTGTAAATTATTGAACTCAAGCTGACATGTTTTATTTCTGTCTCTTTTCCAGAGAGGGTCAAAGGCCACCTTTGATATTGAATGTCACGTACAGAAACTACAAAGCTTATCACAACAGGAAGTCAGAGCGTTTCCTCCTTGGAACGGGACAGAAACATGAATGCCAGCTTTTCTAAAGGATGACAGCAACAGGGACGTCAGACATGCGGTACTCAAGGCAGCGCTGGTTATTAACCCTTTGCGGACTACTCTTATACTTGGGAGACATATGCACAGACACTGCCCTGGCTGTCAGATATTTTCAAGAAACACAGTACGTTTGGAGTGGAATGACTGCGTTGTTTATAATCACTGGACTGACAGTAAACCAAGTCTTCAGCTATGCATGGTTCCTAGAAAAGATGCAAGAAGATAAAGAAGATGATGAGAAAGGACAGTATTTGGTCCTTCATGCATTCGGGATGGGGATCCTAGTCAGGTATGTCCATGCGCCAATGTCATTTATAAAGGATTATTAATTTGCAAACTTGAATAACCACATTTAATTTGTGCTACACTATAACACCCTCTTGACATGTGTTTTTAGCAGTTTTTTATTTTTATTTCTTGGACTCTGTTACCAGGTATTACCATCTGCTGAAAGACGGGAACAAGGAAATCCAGAGACAAAATTCATCTGAAGAATTAAATATACAGGAACTAATCTGGAAGGCTACTGATCTGTCTATGTTGAAGCTTTTTGAGACTTTCTTGGAGAGCGCTCCCCAGCTTCTTTTACAGCTTTACATTCACCACAGCCACCATGAGTGGTCCATCCTACAATGTGAGTAGACAAAGCAATCCGTTCTTCACTTAATATTTTTTTAAGAATCATAATTTATAAAACTGCTTGTTTTGCAGATCTGGCTCTGGCCTTCTCTTTTTTTAATCTGGCTTGGTCCTTGGTGGACTATCGGTGGCTCCTGCACAAATCCCTTCTCAGAGAAAAAAAGTTTTCCTTAGGCGCCACGTTGGTCTATCTCCTCTACAAACTCTTCACCATCACCAGCCTCACTCTCAGCTACAGCCTCCTCCTACTCCTTAATGTCTACTGCACAGTTGGCCTCATCTTAATTTGGGTGCTGGGAACAATATGGGCGAAATTGCTTGATACCGATTTCTGCAAATCCCGTGTCCTTGAACCGCTCTACCGAGGGGTCATAGGAGCCATCCTGGTTTTTAGTTTTTTTAATGCGAAAGGACAAAACACTAAACGAGAAATGTTTTTATATTACTTAATTTGCACTATTATAAATTTTTCAACTCCTTTAATATTTTTTCTTTCAAAGCCAGAGTTTATGGAAATTAAATTGTTCTGGGCAGTTAGTGGTTTAATCTATGGAGGTTCATTTCTGGGGAACGTTTCTTTGCTGTTGTATTATTCCTTCCTTTCCAGGCAGGAAAATAATTTTGATGAGGTGGACGGAGTGAAAAAGGAAACACAATCAGCACGGAGGTTGAAGGCATTTATACAACTTTGAGGTTTTTCAAGCTATTTATTGAAGAAAGTCACCCCACATCATTTTCTTCCACCATCATTAAATTATGAGTTTGGGTTTCTGAATCATACCACCAGCATGTACACGCAGCCATTGCAAAGTGTGTTTATAATGAAAGGTTACATTTCTTTTTTTGTCATCAGGCTTGTAGTTCATTATGGTTATGTAAATTTCAGTGTCTGAAATTAAGAAATACTGTTTACTAAAAAGTAATGGAAGGAAAAAAAAAACACAAGGTGGCATAAAATGCAGCTGAAAAGTGTTAAAGTGTGAGGATTTTAGGTTTGGATATAAATCCAAAGTGCATCAATGCATTTAACCCCAAACACAAGAGGAGACAAAGCATAGTTCCTGGCATGAAACTAATTTAAAACAAAAACGTTTTATAATGTATTCTCTCTAGTTGGGAAAAAAGAAGTCTGGAAGAATTTAATGCCAATTAAATTTCTTAGAAAATTCAAAAACATACAAGGATTTTAAAAGGAGTCTTGTAATTCAGCAAAGTGGAAAATATCCACTTATTACCAGTATTTTCTGCTCCAGTCCTGACTAGCATCTCTAATCTGATAAAATGCGTGAGTATGAGTTTCTCACAACTATTTCAACAAAATGGTCCCCATTACATTAGCAAGAATGTAGTGATTTTGCAAGCCTAATTTTCCTCCACATATTCAGTCTGTGCTTTTTTATAAGAACTTTACAGTTAACGAAACATAAATCTATCATGGCACTCAAACGTCAATTATTATTAGATAATTTAGGTCAATGCAACACAATGAAAGCATGGAGGTTGAGTTAAAATACTGATTCATATTGAAGCTCCAGTCAATCACCCTACTCCATTTGGCTCAAGCACAGAGAAAAAAAAATGGCTGCCAAAGAGCAGCTTTTAAAGTAGCACTGTAACTTTTAGCTATAAGGGGCTTTAGACCGGCAACGTCCTGAAAGCGCTTGGCACCACTGCTGTAAATTAAAACAGTCTCCCTCCATGTTTTGAATTGTGATTAAAAAGAAGTCATAGAGTGACTTGTAAAAACAAGGCAGCGTTCCCCTCTTTAGATCAAATCGTACATAAAAACAACCAAAAACATGTATAATCAGGTAAGTTTGATGTGTTTTGTTGCCAAAAACAACTTTATCTTAGAAAGCTCTTGTATTTAAGGTGAGCTCAGACTGCTGTGGTGCTTTTGGTCACATGGTTACATAGGTGAGTTTTTGATGAGAGCAGTACGCACAAGCATCGAAACATGCTGTATATCGACCCCCCCAAAAAACTGAATACATCTCAAATGTGGCAGAATATGCTACATTTATGTTTCACACATTACATATTTATGTTTTTTATATGGTGCTAAGGTAAATATATTTGTCCTCAATTACTTAAACTCGGTTATTTACTTTCGTCAAAAATGACATGTCAAAATGCTGCTGTTACTCTAAGTAAATGTAAATTAAAGTAAGTCTTTGTAAAGCTTTTTTGCACATTTTCATTTTATGGTATTGTATGAGAAAGTCATAACAGAAATTCTTTAGAGGTACTAAACATCACTCAGAGCAGAAGGAGGATAGAGATAATAAAGTTATTGCAAAAGATCTCGTCCCCTATGCCTTTTTCACGTAATCCTCCTTAATCTGTTTTCTGAAAATGTTTTTTGGACAATCACAATGCAGAGCTTTAATTAGCAGAAATTAGATAACATATGGTTTTAAAATTGTATTTACTGAAAGGCCTCAAACAGGCTGGTGGTAAAGGAAGCAATGAAGCAAGAAGGCCCATCTTAACCCTAAAGGAGCTGCAGAGATCTACAGCTTAGGCTATATGTTAGTCCTGTACTCCAATAAATTGCCCTTAATGGAAGAATGGCAACTTTTGAAAGAAACCAAAAGATGGCCGACTGTACTGTTAAAAATTCAGAGTGTCCAGAAAAGAAAACAGCCTAAACACACGATCCCCACCGTGAACCTTTTTGACAACTTCTTGCTTTGGGAATTATTTTCCTCAGCACCGACACATAAGCAAAGGGAATGAAAATACATTGTCCCTTTTTCCATTAGTACCAGAAGGTTACCTTTATGTTCTATACAGGGCTAATTTGAGAGTATCACCATATCCTTAATTTCTTTTTGTTTACACTTGTGTAAACAAAATGACAAATCTGCCTATGTCTAATATTCAAAACATCCCCATCAAGCAAGAAAGGTAGAGCCCTAAGCTACATTGTTAAATTCAGACCTACATCCAAAAATTGCTGTACATAAAATTGATGGTCAAAGGTGCTCAAAATGTTTATGCATTTGTTTAGATGTTTATGCATTTAGCAGACGCTTTTAACCACAGCGACTTACACAATAGACACAATTTTAGAGTTGTCAATATGACAATAAGTTCTCTAGAGGAAAATCCCTAATCAGAATCTGTGGTTAAAGCAAAGAAAGAGAGGGAAGTGCAGAAAGAGGAGTAGAGGGGGTATAGAGGTATGGGTAAGAGTTAGGATAGGAAATGCTCTTTAAAGAGGTGGGTCTTTAAAAGATTCCTGAAGATAGATAGAGACGCTGCTGTTCTTCTATTGCTTGGTAGGTCATTCCACCATCTTGGAACAACACATGAAAATAGACTGGAATGTCCTAAGCGTGGCGTAGCACTGCTAGATGACAATACATTACTGACTGGAGTGACCGAGTTGTGTCATAGGCCTTTATAGAGGGTTCAAGTGGACTGAAGCCGTACCCCTAAGCACTTTATACGCTAGCATCAAATCCTATTTGTGTGAAATTAAACTATTTTTCTACATGAAATGGGCAAAGGCTTTAGTTTCCATACATATGAGGCCAATAGAGACATATTTGTAGTTATAGTTACAGTAAAAAAAAAACAACTAGTCAGGGTCAGATCTTTAAATATAAAATATCTGAAATATGTGTGTGCATTTATTTCTACTTCACAACTATTCCCTGCTCCAGTTTTGCTCTTTGCACCTTGTCATACAACTAAAAGAGTAGCTCATGAACATGTTTGTGTTCCTACAGCACTGCACCTTCCTTTGATTTTGTAGATGGCAGCTCAGTGACACATGGAAGTGGCCTTGTTTTGCGAACCGTTATACACATGTTTACCACGAGATGGCGCCATTATCCCAATAGACTCTTACCACTAAAGGTTGCTGCAACCATTTGTTTTCTTTCTGAATTACAGTAACCAGTTGTACCTATTTTTCCCCCTGTGCTCTTATTCCAAAAGTATTTTTAAGTAAACAACTTTGCTCATTGCTTTTCTACTTGTAGTCCTATTTCTTGTTTTATTTTTTTGTTACTTATGTTATTTTTTTTTCTTACCTACTATTCTAATAAAGATGCTCAATTGATTTCAGTGGAAACATATTTGTCCTAGCTGTTTAGACTTCATCACGTTCACCTAATGGGGCTTGAATGTAACTCTAAATAACTGTTACTCATCCACAGAACCCCATCTGATGCTAAATGAAAGTTGGTAAATATTCTCTCCAACTTTCTTTAAATGATGGAGGCAGTGGTTACAGTTGAGCAAAGTAGAGATACTGAACCAATTTGTTTTGACAACTGTCCTACTCAGTTTTTTTTTTTTTTTTCTCTCAGCCAAGGCAAATAAAGTGATGTGCCAGGGTTGGAGGAGGGCAATAGTTATGTGCTCTCAAATAAGCGCAGCTATCATCCCTTCTTTTAATACAGAACAGCTCAGAGCCTTTTCAGCTGTTTACGCCAAATGACCCACTTGAACTTTTCATTTGTTGGTTGCATTCTGTCTGAAACACACCATAAAACTGTTAAAAAATCAACTTAGGAAGTTTCTTTTTTAAGAGGAAACGATTCTCTGCCAGGGAGTTATTTTAATGTCAAGCAACGGTGGACGTACTGACCCCTGCTTGAGCTCTTTTTTCTTTTGCAAACAAAAAGCAGAACTGATTCCAAAACATTTTCATACATATTTAACTTCTGCAACTCACCTCTAAATTATAAACACCACAGATTGTTGACTGGAATCAGAATTTTCTCTTGGGGATTTAACAAAGAAAAAGGAAACAGCCATGAGTAGTGTGTGCTGCTTGTGTTTAATGTGAGTTGGAATGTGTTGCTTTATTCCAAACCAAGCCAGTAATATATGCATAATAATATGCAACCACATTACTTTTGTGTTCATTGTTTGTTTTTTGTTTTTTTTGTCTATAAGTTTTGTAAGGTATATTTGTCTCACAAAATCCATGCATTTCAATACTAATGTGCAGGCTTTTTATATCCACTGTGCGCACAAATCTACAGAGCAGTTAAAATGTTGATCCATAGTGGCTTACCTTTTTGGATTAATGGGGTTATTTATGCTAACAGGGAGGGTTCTTTATTCACAAGAAATCAGAATCACATCCTCCTTTGCATTTAACATGATGGATGCAGCCCTCTTCGCTGAGCTTGAGTGGACTAATGCAGTATAAACCTGCCAAAAGGACTTTTACTGGGAGAAGATGAATGTGTTCCTGAGCTGAAGTCCGGAGCAGTCTTCTCCCTTCTGTCATCCTTATTGCTTTGGTCCAACCGCACATACTTTTGGCTGTGACTCACCACGGATCGCGTTGCCAGGGAGCAGTCACAAGCCATCGGGATGAAATGTGTTGAGTAAAGCATTACCTCCCTCTCTGGGAGAAAACAAGCAGAAAGAACTCTGGCGTTCTGATTGTCGCTGTAATTTCCACTTCTGGCACTGAGAGCGTAATACCAAGTAATCTCTTACTCCGATCTCACAGAATAAAAAGCACATTTTAAAATAGTGGAAGTGTTTGTTAGAATCTGAGGAACTCAAAGCAAATCCCAGAGGATGATCTGTGAATTTTGATAAGACTTCCTAAGCAGGACAGCTCTACATACTGTAGACATACTCCTGAGTACACAGAAAAAAAATCCTTATGCAAGTATTTACAACCCCTAAACCTTTTCACATTTTGTTACTTCATAAATATAAACCCCACTGTGGTTTATTGGAATTTTGTTTGAAAAACTAACTTAAAAGAAGTACATAAATGCAAGGTAAAAGGAAATATGCACCTGTTTTTTTAAACTCTGTGGCACAGAAATATATCTGGCTTTCTCTCCTCTGATACTTCTAAAAAGAGTTTGTTAGTGAACATTAGGGAACGCAGAATTATGAAGACTGAAAAGCACAGCCGAAGGGTCAGGGAAAGAGTTATGGAGAACCTCAAAGCAGAGTGAAACAATATCCCAGGTTCTCAACATTACATGTCGAACAGTTTAACAGAATCAAGTCAAAATGTAAAGAGTATGGCAAACCTCAGAGATCCGAGAGTCTATGGGATAACATCATCTACTTTCAAGGTGCATGGAAAGAGACACAGATCTGATGGGGTGAAAAACTCCAGCACAGCTTGAAATAATGAGGAAATCCTTTCTTCAGCTTCAAAGTTGTGTTGTTCGTCAGTAATTAAGGGAAGCAAAGCATTTTGATTTGAATAAGATTTATTTCAATTTATTTGCAGAAAAAAATACCTATCAAAGCAATGCATTTTTAAAATCTTTTAACCTATACTGCTTTGAGTGCTGGAACTAACGATTATTTTGCAAATCGATTAATCTGTCAATTATTTATTTGATTAATGAATAATCAGATAGCCAAAGATTTCTTAAAGATTTTTTAAACTAAATTAAACCAGGTGAAACTAAAGCTTTTCCACTTGATGAAGTTTACTGACAATAAATGTAAAGACAAAAAGGTTTTTTCATCTTAAATGGAAACTTTTTATGTATTATTTTTGCAATTCTGATATAATTACTGCTCTAAGGGGGTCGCTCTGTCAGCTAAAGACACTTTTTAGCTCCATTTAACTATCAATCGATTACTAAATTAGTCAATGATTATTTCAATAATCGATTAATCACAATTAATCCAATTAATTGTTTCAGCCCTAAAGTAAAAGCTAATACTAAAAAAAAAAAAAAAAAAACTCATTATGGAGATAGTTTAAAAGCTAAACTAGTTTGAAGGTATTTATAGTAATACAGATTTCTCCAGTGCACCAAAATCTTCTTATTTAAAACATCTAATTAGTTACAAGATATAAATTGCTTTTTTATGTTGGATTTCTTTCTGAATGACCTAATTTACCATATAAGCCCAGATTTATTGTACTGTTGCAGTTCTTGTCACATAACACCGAGAGCTATCTGCAGCCAAAACCAGTATTATAACAATGGCAGGGCATTTGTAGCCAGCGTAATGTGCTGTACAATATCCTCATTCATTGCATGAGGGCTTTATTTACAGAACCCTTTAGGTAATGCAATGGCACACTCTGATCACACACACCAGCCCACTGCATGTAATTATCCTCAGCCTGCTCTCCAATCTGTCACTGCCCAAGCTCATTCATAAGTATGCATGTACGTTGATTAAAGAAATTTCGGTGCCACTGCGAGAAAAGAGACAAACGGTGGGGTGGGTTGTGGGGGATTGTATCATTTCCCTTCCACCTTCCACTACATTGAAGGAGACAAAAAATGCCAGAATCTGCAAGGGAGACGGTGGAAATCACTGACATTTCCAGTGAATTTGAGGTCCTGGGCTGGTGCAGCAGTCAAGTTATAATAATTAAAGACATACAGCATCTCCTGACTTCATTAATCATGGTTTATATGGACTTTGAAGCCATAATGAAAACCAGCTTGCCTCTGTAGGTTTGTTGCGTCTGTACAAATTGTGGGGATGGTGAAGGCCAAGAATGTCCACCTCCTGAGCAACGGCTATAGGTCGTGGTGATGGAAAACTAAAGATAAGGTTTTTTACAAAAAAAATAAAATAATATATATATATATATATAGGATGCTGGTTACTTTAAAAGTCTTTGGTCAAGGCTTTATTCATATCCTTTGATGTTTCCCACAATTTGGCGCTTTGAAACCACAAATGTCTCTGTGCTTTACTGGGACTGGATGTGATAGAGCAGCATATAGTAGAGTGTAATCCTGAAGTGGAAACAAAACATACATTTTTTTTTCAGCCTTTCGGACTCATTATTGTCAAATCAGTGAGTTTTCCTATATAATCAACCTTTTACAAGTTTGAAAAATAGGCTGAACTTGACTGCACTTTTTAATACCTAAGTTTGAATCTATGAGAAATTCAAAATATATTTCTTTGTAGGCATGTTTTCTAGTCTTTATCTCCATTGACTGTAATGATTAGTTTGTAACTAATGAAAAAAACAGCATTTAAGATTAACTTTTTACACCAGACCACTAAAAAAAACATTTTTAGTAATAAAATGTGGGCTTAAACAAATCTTAGATTTCTGCATTATTGGTATTTTCCACAAATACTACTAACTGGAAAAATCAAGCCTTTTCATAGCGTTCCAATTTGTTATACACTGAAAAAAATAATGCAACCATTTTTGGCATTTACTTAATCATATTTAGTTACTTAGTTACTAAGTTTTTCAGTGTATTTGACTGTGCTGTGGGGCATGTTTTCCTAAGTATTATTTTTCATTTAATTCCACCAGAGCACCCTTTGTTCTCTATATGTTCCAGCTAAGGAGTTTTCTTATTTTTATGGATTTCTTGTAAGACTGTGTTCCTTCTTCCCTCTTTCATATTTGTAGACTGCTTGTCCAACGTTTTCCCTGTCCATGGATAATCCCACCTGAACCAAGGATCTTTACAGCTCCTCTGGAGTTACCTAGAGTTTGTCTAGAGTTTGTGGATCTCGATGATGCTGCTTATTCAGCAATGCTATCTAGCAAACATCGGAGGCCTTTACTGAATACCTTCATTTATTTTCAGACTGAATTACACACAAGTGGAAATTTTTAGTCATTTGGAAACCGCTGAAGGAATTCAAGAGATGAAAGCGAAATGCTAATTTATTAGACTTTTTTAGTCAGAAATCAAAAAGAAACGTGTACTTTGCATTCAACTTATGAAATATATATAACTTTAATTATAAAAGGTTAATAACATACCAATAGGCTTGCTGGTGCAGTGTGAAAAAATGGGAAACAGTGCAAGAGTGTGACAGAGTTTTGTTTTCTCCAAAACTATTTTGATTAGTATTCTTTTGATATCACATAATTTAGTCAGTTAAGTTAACAATAATATATATTTTAACAGTGGTTGTGAAAAAGGGCTGTGCTAAAAACTGCACCAAACTGCACCGTTGTCTTGGAGCAAGAAAGTTTCAGGTTTCATTCTCGTTCTGCATGGAGTTTGCACGTTCTCCCTGTGCATGCGTTGGTTCTCTCCGGGTACTCCTTCCTCCCACAGTCCAAAATCATGACTGTTAGGTTAATTGGCTTCTCTAAATTCTCCTTAGGTGTGTGAGAGTGCATGGTTGTATGTCTTTGTCTGTCTCTGTGTTGCCCTGGGACAGACTGGTGACCTGTCCAGGGTGTACCCCGCCTCTAGCCCATGGAATATGAGAGAAAGGCACCGGCTCCACCACTAACCTGACGGAATAAGCGGGAGAAGATGGATGGGTTATAAAAAAAATGTAAAAATAGCCCAAAAAAATCACCAGAAAATCCTCTTACACAACTTAAAACAAGATAAACTTATAACAAGACAAAAGTGAGTTTATTTGTGTTATTACTGTCCTCTGGAGAAAATATTCTAATGAAAAAGAATGTAGACATATCAGGTTCTGATTATGTTGTTTGCAAATACCTATATTTGTTGCCATATTTTATTTTGAAGCATTTTCCACATCAGTATCCTGCTCAATCTATGTGGAACAGCTTCGCTTCTGACAGTTGGTGGGGTTCTTCACATGAACTACTCACTTGAGGCCATTACATAGGATCAGCTGTCAGATTTTTGTCTTTGATTCTAATCCATCTGCTTTTTCCTTCTTTGCCAATTGCTCAGAGGGATGAAAATTAAAATCTCTCTCTTTGTTTAGCAAGGTGTTGCATTAGCAACAGAAGGCGACTGAAGATTGATCAGACACATCTCATTTAGGCTTTTAGATCAAAGTGGAAGTTTGAGTAGAGGATCCTAGGTTCTATCATAGTGATAAACAATCGGTGTGCATTAACACACTGCTGTTATACATCTTAGCCCTTATTTAGATGTCTTTTCTCAAATATACAAACACACATGCAGAAAACAGAAGCCATGTTTGTGTTGGGCATACTCCCACAGTCTGATGGCTCATCAACTGTTCCTGTTTATGTCTAATAAACAGGATGAAGGAATGGGGTTGAAGACCTCATGCATGCAGCCTATGTACGGTAGGTGCAATCAGCCGTAAAATGAGGTTGCATATAATGCATGAGCAATAGGTTCACAAACACATACACACATACACACACATGCAGGTCGTTTTTGCAGGGGGGAACCTTGTCTTGATTAACCTGGCCCGGGGATTCTGGCATGTTTTCCATTTTACGTCATCTCCTGTTTCCTACGCGGCTCAGTGGAAGCCATCAATTTTAATTTTTCCGCAGCTCGAATCTTTAGTTATTCTGAATTTATCAGTGATTTCCTGGTGGTCTTGAAACCAAAGTGCTAGGTGATGACTGTGGTGTTATTTTTTTGTATATATAGTGTCTGCTTGTTTTGTTTTTTAATTTTAAGACAAGATTAAATGTTAAACAACCTCACAGCATGTGGCATTAATGAAAATGCCAAACTAATATGTATAATCAAAGTTTTTATACAGGAATTTTAGCTGCAGAGGAACGTAGGTGCTTCCCTGTGAGCTGCGTGCTCTGAAGCTTTTCACCCCCTCGACAATCTTCTTTTTCACCAAACTTCAGAAAGTCCGCTGATCTTGGGTGGATGCAAAGATGCTATGGCTGATTACAGTGAGAAGGCAGGTCTTTGATGCTGCCATGGTCAAATTTGTTATATGTAAAGGCGGGTGCTAATGTGATTATGCACATTGATCCATTAAATCTACTGTAAAATGCTGCCCGCTTCAGTTTTGAAACTGATACTGAGAAGAAATGTGAGAGATGAAACATTAAAGATGCTTTGATGTAATATTTAACCCATCTGCAGCGAAACTGACCATAACACACACCCTCACACACACATACAAGCTTTGTGCAAAAGAAAGCTGGACAAGCTGGTGTGAAAAGTGGCATGTGGGCTTTTCTCTACGGTTTCCAACAGCATTGCAGTGTGTGCATGAAAAACGGCAAGCGTCTCTCATGATTACTCAAGAGCACAGTTACTGGAGCAATAAAAAAAATATTGAATGTATGGTGGAACTCCCCCACCTACGCTGGAATCAGACAGAGTGTCTGCCTACTCTCTCAGTGCTTCAGTTTAGGAAAGTTTGGAGGAATAGTGCAAACAAACATTCATCACCTAAAAAGTTGGCAGCTTTGTCCATTTGAGAAGTTTTGCCGCATTCATGTTTTACCAAAAACTTTAAGATAACTTGTTCTTATTTTTTTCCCAGTCTGTATAATTTTCTAAATGTACGAATCTTACATAATATATTACAGTTTCACATGTTGCATGTAGTTTGAACTGATAGAAGTGCAACAATTTTTTATTAAATACTTACTAGTCCCACATGAATTAAAAAATAATAAATGCATTTTTAAATCTAGCATTTATATACCAAAAATGAAAGACAGACAGAAAAAAGGGTATCTTAAATTTGTTTATTCAAACAGACTCCAACAGATTTAGACTGAACATATTTTTTTAATCTAAGAATGTTGTTTCTAATAGGAAATAACACAGGTGTCTTTACGAAGAATAGGTTAAACAAGAGTTGTTGTTTTTTTATATTTAAATTTGTTTGGCATTTCCAACATTATTTACACTCCTCTTCAGATTCCCTGTTATTTTCTTTTTTTATGTTTCCTCTATTAGGAGCCATGTCTTTGAGGTTGGAGGTCCTCCTGACAATCAAATTGTTATTCAAAGTGACGAAGAATGCAGCAAAAGGGCACTAAAAAGGACAAACAATACTTTTTAATCCATCCAGAATGAAGCAGTACTATTATTTTCATTAAACAAAGAGATAACCAGTAGTTCTCTCAAAATGGCCTAAAATAAATACTTAAAATAAATATTAAAATACTAAACAGACATAAAAAAAATCTCATAGAATGGTATATTTTTGAAATTCAAAAAATCTTAAATGAAATCAGATCAAATCATCTAAAGGATGACTTTAATGTAGAACTTTAAAGCCTGAGAGTTTGCTTTCATAATACTTAGTGTTTGCTCAATCTCTGATGCATTTCCTCATTATCATCATAATCCTCATCATCATCTATACTTACCGTAGCTAAAGTTCTCTATTTTTCATTTACAGGTGTTTTTCAAAATGTTTTGCTCAGCCTATAGTACAGACTGCATTAAAGGGAGTTAAGTGATAGTGGCTAATTACAACTTTACCAAAGAATTATAGTCAAATTATCTTCTTCACATGAGTAACTCATGATATCTAACACCAAAATTTGAATTAAAAACCCCAGAATAGAATAGAACACAATGGGGAAATTATAGTGTTACAGCAGCAAAAGGTCACAGCAGAAGTGGACCTACAAATAACAGATAAGGAAATAAAACAAATAAAGTATTGTGCTGTACAGTGTTTGTGCAATATTAATACTAGTTATCTGGAGAATAAAAAAATCAATAACAGCTGTGGACATTTTTAAAGTAATGGATATGTGAAAAAAAGCAGCAACACCAGAGATGTGCAAGAAAGGAAAACAGCAAGTTAATTAAGTGACTAAGACAGAAACTGTGCAAAAATCTGCATGAAAACTTATTAAGGTATTTTGGAACAGTGATGGTTATAAATCTATACAATACTGCTGGGAGAAAGGATCTGTGATAATGCATGATGGTGCATTTAGGGTGCAGCAGTCTGTCACTGAAGGAGCTCTCCAGTTTTGCAACAGCTTCATGCATGGGGTGGGAGACATCATCCTACAGAGATGTTATTTTAGTTATATAAACACATCAATGTTTTAGCTTGACTTAAAGCAGTTATCAGAAAGTACAAGATAGCCGTTTCCAAACACAACAATAAGCACATAAGTTTTTTTTGACAAGACAGTAATAACTGTCCTGAGAGAAAAGATAATTGTTTCTTTTAATTTAAATCTCTACACGTAATCAGTATGGCATCTCATTAGGGATATTTACAGTTCAAGGCCTTTCAGTCTGACCCATAATGAAACAAAGGTGTGGTGACTGTGTAATCTCCTAAAGGAGCCTCCCTATAGCCAAACCACAGCTTCACTTCTGGGCTCTGGAGCTTTGCCAAAGTAAACTGTATCCCTCCATCAGATCCCAACTTAGATAAAATCCACCGATGACATCATCATCCCCCCTCTTAAAAACAAAAACATCCCAGCGGTCTTCCCTTATTAGCATGTGCAGCGTAGCATGCAGAGAGAATAATAATGCTCTGTCTCTCCCTCACTCTGACTGAAGTATTTTGGTTGAAACCACAATGCCCCAGCCGGCAGCCAAGATAAATACCAGCAAAAGGGAAAGACAGTCAAAGCGTTACATATAAAGGTGGTTTTTTTTTTTTTTTTTTGCTGTTTTCTGCTTGTGCCAATAGTGTTATTAATGCCAGAGATGTTTAAAGGAATGTTGGAGGAATCTGTGGAAAGCTTCTGAGGATCTCAGATCGGAGAGTGAGGTTGGAGGTAATGCCGGGTGACCAGGGAAATGGAAATGAGCTGTTTTACAAAGAATGTCTACTCGAGCTGGACTAAAATCAAGCAAGTTTGTGTGAGGTTCAAGGAACGAACAAGCCCACAAGAATGAATGCTGGGCCTTGTTCTTAACGTGGCAGCAGAGAACTCAAACAAACACTCCAAAGTAGTAGTTAGTAGAGTCAGTAGAGTTAGCAAGGGTTGTCTGTGGTTGGAGCTCTCACTCTGACATATTAATTATCAATCCTTTATGAAGCAAAAGCAGAGTTTATGCAACCCGTGGGTCCTTTCCAGGCATGGAGAACCGTACTCCATGTCCCAGCAAGCCCATGTGGGATTTCCCCTTTATACAAACATGGCAGGCACAATTTGAACATATTTGTGAAACCCAAGGTGCTTGGCTGGAATATAGATTTAGCCAAAAAAAAAAAAAAAAAAAAAGGGGGATTTTGCTGCTATGTTGATCAAGATGTATGTTAATCATGTAGTATTTTAATCGCAAATAGGGGCAAGCCTAATTAAAATTGGTGTTTTTGCTCAAAATTATGCACAAGTGTTTGAAATATGTGACTGTTTTTTATTTTAGATAATGAGTCTAACATCCAGAGCTGCTGCAGAAGGACACAACCTCTACAATTAATAAAATACTTCAAAAAAGCTTTTGAAAGAAAAATTTTATAATGGAAAATGTTAATGGAAAATTTAAAAGCTTTTTATTTTTAAATAACTTCTGCATAATTACCTTTAAGATGGTATTAGTGATATGAGCTATTGTTGAATAACAGCTAGTCAGTTTATTTATATTCAATAAATTATAACATTGATTAAAAAGTTTATTTATTCCAGTCTGTCAAATTATAAATAAAACAATATACAGATAAGATATGGACATATAGATGTTTTTAAGCCTTTATTTTGGCCAATAACGACGATTGGGTACTTACAAAATAAAAGAAAATAAATAAAGCTATGAAATCAGACAAATAAATTAAGTAACTGAGTTTGGAAATGTGGTCTTAAAGAGAATATCATTGTTAATAAAAATGTATTTCAGTCATTAAATTTGATTCCATTCCTTTCTCATATAATCATCATCAAACATTACATGTTTCTTAGAAAGGCTGATTACAATATAAAAGCTTTTTTTTTTTGGTTGGAGGTCCTTTTGTATGAATTAATGCATTGATGCAGCAAAGAAAGATGATGCAATAACATCATTCACATTGTCTGCATATTTTTTGCAAACTGTTAAATGAGCTTGAGCACCTTTTGTTTGGCATATTTCCCTCCCATTCAACTTTTCACAAAGATGCTTGTATACATAACTCTGGACAAAAAAGTTGCTTTAGAAATAACTTTGTGTTCCTAAAACAAAATGTCAATCACAATGATGTTGCCTATCTTATATTCGCTTCAGTAATAACATTGATGTATAAAAAGAAATACTTTTTTCCTTTAAAAAACTTACTTTAATACCTAGGAAATATTTCCCAGTTTTTCCCGTCCTAGTAGGAATACTATGTTTTAAACATAAATGTTGAAATAATGTAACTTTTCACCTATATATAAATATTTTTTGAAGATGCACATGTATTTATATTTTGATCATTTCCTGTGAGAACTTAATGTTGATGCTTCATTCTTTACAAATCTTTTCTCTGCATTAGAGTCCCATTTCATGCAGATTTTAATGCAAATCAAATGGTAGTCTATTAGTATAATAGCTATAAATCTGCCTTAAATGAAAAATATGGCCCCTACTGAAAGAAAAGAAAACATATGCTTGAAAATAGGTTAGGCGAATGAATGACGTTGCCTTCATTATAAAATGAAAATTCCTTATTAAATTCTTCATGATTGGAAGTGCTTATTTGATGAATAAAAAACGACATACTGACAGTTTCTTTTTTCTTTTTTTTTATGAACCCAAGTGGAGACTGGTGATGCATTGTGCAAATCAAGCATTCTCTTTTTACTAAATACAGTATATCAAATTATAATTATTACAGTATTGTGTTCTCAGTAGATGTAAGCTTTGCTCCAAATTACAGAAAAAATACATAGAGACACAGCAGTATATATAAAGTTTCCCCGAAGGTAAAAAGATTAATTAAATTAGTCAAAAAAAAAGTATGTTTTTAACATAAGCCTTTTAGTGATTTAACAATGCAATTTTTTTTAAACAATCTGAAATAATTTCTCATTTGAGATCAGTGACCCATAGAGAATGTCTTCCCCTCTGAGTCCAGTAGATGGCGATAGAGGTGCATGGAGCTGGCTGGCCTCGGCCTTCCAGGGCAGGACTGTCCGAGGCCGGCAGCCTCACACAGAGACATCTGATCGGCCCCGGTGGCTCCATCTGCTCTCCGCTTCCGTTGATCTCAAATAAACAGTCCTTCGCTATTTCTTTTTTCTTTTAATGAAGAAAAAGCTCAAGAAGAGCGTCTATTTGCCCAACTAACGCTAACAAAATATCGACAGAGCGGGATTAAAGTAGATTAATAATTACTGTTTAAAATTGCATTTTAGGATAAAAATATAGCAATTTTTTTCTTAAAAAAAATGATATATATATTATCTTTCAAGGAGAATTTTTGAAGTCTGAATGTGGCGGTTACACTTTTCTCCTATCGAATAATAATAATAATAATAATAATAACACTAATTAAATAATAATTCAACGGTTAAATAAGCGTACACTTTTTAAATCAGAAATATGTCAATATATATATTTTTTTCTTTTTCTTAATTCTTGAATTTTCCAATATTCTATAGAAATTTTATGCTATGAAAAAAATGATCAAGCACAAATTCTAAAAAAAAGATTAAATCGTAAAAAAGCATTGTAATAATAATAATAATAATAATAATAATAATAATAATAATAATAATAATAATAATAATAATAATGTTCAGGCTATCGCATTATAAATGATTTCCTATGTTATTATTGATCGCCTGTGGGCTGCAGGGGACCATGTGACCCACGCGTACAGCTGTGCTGTGAGGTAAAGTGGGCTCCACAGTAAAAATCCCGCTCTTAATAGTGAGCACTGATCAATATCCTCGGTAGTTTTGGGACGCTGCAGTTCCAGTCACATGGCGGCAGATTCCATGAGAGAAGCAACACGGCGGGGCCAACCTTGACACTAAAAGGAATCTAGAGTTTCAAGACGCGGAGCGGCTCCTGTTTCAGCCCAACATGAGGCGATGAGGCCACAATTAATGAAACCGGAAAATTACACATGGACGACTGCAGTGTGTATGTATATATATATATATATATATATATATATATATATATATATATATATATATATATATATATATATATATATATATATATATATATATATATGCCAGGTTTATTTAGAGAAAACAAAACAGAAAAACAAAAAACAAAACCTTAAATACCTGAAAATCACTTCTGTGATTTTCAGGTATTTAAGGTTTTGTTGCTATCTGCATAGCATAGAACAGTTTTATATGAAGAAAGGAATGTGGAATGAAAACTTATTCCTGCTATTAAGTATGGTGGAGGATCTGTGATGAAGTGGGCTCTTTAAGCCACCAATAGCCAAATGTGGTTAGAAATTTGGGAGGCTAAATCAACACAGAAAGGGTTCTTAGGACTAAAAAAATCAACCTTTTTCCATCTCAAAGTTAGTTATTAGCTATTTATTCTCTAGACCTAAATGTTATAGAAAAGCTATGGGATGAAGAGGATAGAGGAGGGCATCAGTAAATGGAAGATCTAGAAGTTTTGCACAGAGGAAGGATCAAAGATCCCTGTCTGTCTGTTCACTCCATTCTTGTGAAATGTTGCATACACACCATTCTCTTGGAGAACAGGCTTTAAGCAATTAGTATTAAAATGGTCACCAACTCTAGTACAAAGGTTAGTGTATTTAGAATAGATAAAAAAAAAAAAAAAAAAAAAAAATGTTAGATCCAGAAACCGCTTAATCAAATTACAGGTTGGGCTTTTCTAAAAAAAAAAAGCAATGTGAAAATGCACATTATGTGACATGAGATTTTTAAAGCAGGGTGAACAGAATCTTGCTGGCTTAGGGCACATGTTATTTTTAGAGAAAATAAGGCCAGCTTGGGGATTGGCTTTAAACTGCAGACTACAAAGCAAAGTGTTTCATTTAAATACAAGCAATCTGAATATCTGTTTTCACTTTTCCTTCTGATCAGACTCGAATTCCGCTCTGCCTCCAATAAAGTTCCCACCTGTCCTGGAAAGTGATAAAGCCACTCATCTCGCTTGCATGCTTTGCCAGGAAGTGACGGCCTAATGCTCCTACTTAATGATTTCTCCAGGATCGGCCGCGCATGACAGACGCCAGAGAATCAGCCCCCATCCTCACACACACCCAAAACACACTGACAAATCTATCAGAGGGACCTAGCTTTTGGTCCAGTGCATCTTAGTCTCGCCTGTGTTTATATAGGCTTAATTTTCACAACTGGAAAGTAATAGCCATCTGTCCGAGCAGGCTGCAGGGGTATCATATGTAAGCAGGTAAGTAACTGATGGCTATTAAAATCACACATAGGTTGCCTTCTTTCCCCCCTCTGACACACACGCTTAAAGAGCAAGTTATTGCAGGAGACAAAAAGAGAAAGCGAGATGGAGGAAGGGATGAAACACAGAGCAGGCGCCTGTCTGTCAGGGAAAACTGGCCGGCACAACACATGATGGCCATGATTTATAGGTGTAACATATGAGACGCCTTCAGTGGAAGGCAGAGATTTTACGGAAAGTCGGGGAAGTGACAAGAGTTCCTGCTGATGTCGCTGGTGATGCCGAGTCCTCGTTCCCAGGCCTCGTCCCGCCAGGTTAGTGTGGGAAGGTAACCCCCCCTCCCCCTTACTCCACCGCCCCCTCCCTACCATCCCCTCAAAGGACATGTGCGACCCTGTGATGACACATGACCTCTTCAATGGCCTCCCCCAGCCGCATCTGTCAATTCTCACAATCCCGCTCCCATTTTCATCTCAGGGTAAGCTGGAAATTACAGGAAAGAGCGACGGAGGCTTCCTCCTGCCACCAGACTATTGTAGAAGTCTGTGTCAACATCAAAACGCACTCTAATTTTCATGATATAAAATATATGCTTTTCTTTTTTTTTATCAGTATGCAAAGGAAAAGGAACATTTCTCGGGTTCTTCTTGAGGAGATAAAAACAAAAAGGATGATCGGGTGACTGAGCCAAATAGCTGCTCTTTTTAACATCTCATTTATTCAGAGGATGTAGCGAGAGCTGATTTATTCACCCGGCTATCTATAATGGTCTAATTACTCTCTAAAAGCTTCTCCATTGGCGTCTGTGTAATGAGGCCCCTGCAGACAACAGGTTGACATGAGACTGCCTTCAGCTCACCCCCACCGCATCTTAACTCTCCCCCCTCCCTCCTAGCTCTAACCCCGTACCGCTCTCCTCTCAGCCTCCAGAAACCATAGCTGATCGACCAGCAGGGGTCCATCTGCACAGTCGGAAGCCCTTGAGGTAGAGCGTACAGCAAAGGTCCTGACAAGATAAAGATATCAGGAGCAGACAAGGGCAAAGGAACATATTGATAGAGAAGGCCTCTCTCAGGGCAGCCTGACACCAGATACCTGCTATTTAAAACAGTGGTTTCGCTTGCTCATGGATTTGCAGTAGCATATCCTAACTGGGAAGACCATAAACTCTTTTGGTTCCTATCTCACTTCCCCTTCCAACCTAACTGCATGTCTTCATCCTCTTAGCCTTTTTTTTTTTACACAGTGTGAAGCAGACAAAACACTGTCACCCCTATAACTGCTAATACCACCGACACAAGTGCAACCAGAATATCTGTTATGGGGCTCCAAACTGGATCGCATTAATACAGTATTCTCTGGACTCTTCCTCTTAGTTAACCATTAGTGTTCCTTTTAGTCTGTCATTGCAACGGGGGGCCCTGTTCAGACTTTGCTGGCTTTGGGCCAGGGCTCCTCTGAGGGATGTATGTCTACCTTTGGCTATGCATTGTGTGTGTGGGTGGGTGGAACAACGTGACAGTGAGTAGTGGGCAACAGCTGAAAGCCCATATGGGGGAGGATTGTGGTTACTCTTTGAGCTTTGTCTAAAAACATGCAAAAAATGGAAGAAATTCAAAGGGAAAATTTCTCAGACTTAAAATAACTCTAGTTTGAAGCTGACAAAGATTAGATTATAAAGAGGGATTTCCCTTTTTTAAATGGTGGTTTTAAATTAGAGACGGATGTGAATGTGACTTTACTTTCTAAATATGAGACTCGTGAAGGCAGCTGATTGCAGTGGATTTCACCATAGTAAATGGTGTGGAAGATGTTCACATAACACACTTTTTATTTATTTTTTTGTAGCTAAATATATAAAAAAGGAAATATTTTTCCCTGCACTTTTTGGCGGCAGCCTAATTAAAGTTGGTTATAATTGACAGGAAGATAGATGGAGCTAAATCCGGTTCAGTCCTGGAAGATAACCACATGAAGGCAGCAATAGACTAAAGACTAGATTGGAGATTCTACTTCCACCATGATAAGGACACTTAATGAACCTGTAAGGGAAGGAAAAAGGTGTTGGTCAAATGTGTGAATTGGATTGAAGTCAACAGTCGAGACTTAAATCCAATTAAGAATCTGTAGAAAGGCTGAAAAAGAAATGTTCACAATGCTTTCTATCCAGTCTGACTTGGCTTAATGTATTTTACAAAGAGGAATAAAAATAAAAAAAGGTTTTAGTCTCTAAAAGCATAAAGATGATAGAGACCTTCCATAGACTTGCTGCTAGAAATCCAACAATGTGTGATTCTACAAATTACCTATAGGCACACGTGGGTTAAGTACTTTTTTAGGGTATATTTGGAAACCACAAAACAAGCCGGTAAGGTACCAAACAGGATATACAGATAGTGTAGAGCGGATGTAGATTTGACCAATCAAAGGCCTCCTGTCTGCAGCACTGTATGGGGTCACCTACAATTTAGGAAAGGTGCACCGGAGTGTCTGCGAAAGGGGCGAAGGCATATCTGCATTAACTGCGACATACACGCAGATTACCTGGTTTCTGAGCATAGCCTTAAGACCACAACTTTATGGCTGCCACATATAAAGCCATTGTACAAAACAGACAAAGATAACATTTGTCAGAAGAGGAAAAAAAGAGAACACAGGAAAGCTTGAACAACGGTGAATTTGGTCAAGGCGTTTCCTCTCTGGCGAGACCTCAAACAAAAGCAAGGATGCATATATTTGCTATATTTATATTATTGGACTTGTAATTGTTATACATGCAAACCTCTGTTAGAATAACTATCATAAATAGTTTTTTAACATGTTAGAGTTAAACACAGAGTAGCTAATTTACCAATGTCCATAGCTGTATAATGGTTATTTATTCTCCTGGTGCAGAGTTTTTATATTGTTACACCCTTTTACAGTACAGTATTTTATTGTTTATCATTTAACTATTCACTATGATGTTATTCTTACACATTTTTCTAAGGTCCACATTTGTGCAACCATTTTTTTCTATAATCTTTTTTTGCTGCTGTAAACAACAGAATTTCCCCATTGTGGGATTATAAAGGGATTTTCTATTCTATTCTATTCTATTCTATTCTATTCTGTTGAGAATAAAATAAAGATTTACATATGAGCAACTTGCAGTGAAGACTGTTGCACCAGTTCACATTGGTTTGATCTGCATCTTCCAGCTGTTTGGAGAGTAAAAGTTCTGTAGCCGTGGGGGTGTTTGGCTTATGGAAAGCAGTGCTTAGAAATGCTCTATTTTCAAAAGGTCCTGTAGGGGGAGCACCACTTGAATATTACCTACTGTAGTGCTGCTTAAAATATTAAAGAAAAAGAAATGAAACTTTCAAATATTAGTGTTGTTCTTTGGCATGAATTTACATCATTGCTCTGTTTTTGATCCTAAGTCTTTAAGTGTTCTTTATATCTAATCATTTTATGTTTTCCCTTATAGTAGAACAGAAGCCACGTAACCTATAAGGCTTAACTTCCTTATCTATACACTGTGCAAAGGGGAATAATTACTGACTGAACCAATTAGTTCAATTCTAATTTAAATACTTAGGTACAATGTCAAAGTTAATCATTAAATTTCAATTAAAGGATTAATATTTGTCATAGTTGAACTAATACTAAACATTACATTTGCATTCAAACTTAAATAAGTAATAACTTGAATGTACATTTGATGGGCTCCAAAATACATTGATATAATGTATTACCTAGACGATTTGACCTTTTAATGTTTCTATCTTTTTACAGTATCCTTATTGTATCATTCGGTGTGTCCTAAGTGACTTACTCCTTCCTTCCCCCTTTAACCCATGTTTTAGGCCACAATCACCAGGCCTAGACTTCACTCATAGCTCCTCCTGTCACATACTCCTACCCTTACCTTGTCTTACTACAGCACTGATGGATGGTGAGGGTCAGCGTTTCAGCTGTGGAGTTCAAGCCTGCGGGTCCCGCCGAACCCCCCTGTCCACGCCCTTGTTCTACCTTTGACTAGTTCTTCTCCTGCCCTCACCATGACAAAAACAATCTCAGAAACCCAAACTGGGAGCTCAGCTGAGAAAACTCATAACTCTCCCCTATGCATCCAAGCATCCTCAACACCCCACTGTTAACACTTTCATTCCTCCCAGGGCCCCCTCAAATGCAGGCGGCTTACCGGGGCCACATAAATCACTGAGAGGGTCAGGGCAGGCCGAGAATGAGGGCTGGTCTTTCTTTGAATGAGCAGCAGCAGGTCCCGAACTGTCACCGCATGTTGAGTTATATCTATATAATGACGCCCATTGGATGTCTGTGAATGTGTTTATTTTGTGTTTTCACATGTAAATAGTGTAGTCCTGTTTCTCTGACTGTTTCTGGCTGGATGTGCTCTCTTCATCCTCTGACATGGGAGCTGGTTTGGAGCTCATCTGCCTGGCTGGGTGTTTCCTGGACTGGGCCGCCTTTTACAGTTGACGTCTGTATCTCTCCTTCTGTCTCCTTGAACCCCTGTCAGCTTCGGCAGATGGCCGCTCACACTGAGCCTTGTTGTGTTGGAGGTTTCTTCCTGTTAAAAGGGTGTTTTTCCTCTCCACTGTTGCTACAAGCATGATGAGCATTGATTCGATGCAATCAAAAGGTTTTCCTTCGATAGAAAACTTTGAATCAATTTGACTGTATGATCTGGTGTACTGTAAAGTGCCTTGAAATAACATATGTTGTGAATTGGCGTAATATAAATAAACTGAATTGAATAATCCTCTTGCTTTTCTATGATAAAAATATGTTTATTTAATCTTTTCTTTCTTCTGGGAACTCTTTTAGCCCATATGTTTTTTTTTCTCTATTTTTTAGCTATATCCTGTAGGATTATATGATCCAACTGTTGTGGGACCCCAGAGTCCGTAAGGACCCCAGTCCTTACGGACTCCGTTGTGTAGAGGTTTCTGGAGAGTCTCAGGTTGTAGGTCTAAATCTGTACTGACACACTCTCTGCTCTTATGCTAATCACAATGTTTTGGGAGCATTGAACAGACAAGGGGTTGGGGGACGCAGTTCAGCTTAGAAGCTCAAAGAATTCCAGTAGTTTTGAAACATGGCAATTATCAGCATAAGCCTGCACCCCGACCCAACCGCCAAAGCGAGCGGAAATGGCAGCAATCAAGCTCGATTTCCCTCCGTGATGCTCGACAGGCAGGGACACACACATCCAGAGGAGATGGGCCCTCTGTTACAAAAAGGAGAGCAAGAACCAGAGCTTTGCAAGCCCCCTGACAGATGGGAGCTGAGAGAGGGCAAGTCCTGGGGCTGACAGCAATGCTGCCAAAATTGCTGTTGGATTGACTAACAATTAAGATATCAAAAGAGATCACGGCAGCTCACTGACAGCTGCTTCAATTGTTTGCACCTGCTCCACTGGTGTTCTGCACATGTCTGGCATGGATTAGGCCGACTCGTGCTGGCCACATTTCACCTCTCTACAAGTGATTTACTCCAGAATCATCCTCCTGCCTCTCCAGCTTGTTGAGCCCGCCCTTTAGCTGCTCTCGCATTATGAAGAGATTGGGTGGGCGTAGGCGTGATGGCATCATTATCATTGGCATTAGCAGTATTATTGCTCATTGCTCTTGTCTAGGCTCTCTCTTGTTTGGCTGAAATGGTAAATGCTTTCAAGCTTTGCTTTTCTGTAGACTTAGATTCTGAAAACGGCTACAAAATGGTACAAACAGATAATAGGGATATAACGTATTGACAATAAAATACATCACTATAAAATTCAATATAATTTAATTCAGTTTCCTGATATAGTGCCAACATTTATTTATATTTATATATATATATATATATATATATAAAAACTACTACTAACTAACCAACCGTGGGCAGTCTCCCTTTTTTCCTCCAAGCTTTGGTCCTCTACCAGAGGCCTGGGAGCTTGAGGGTTCTGCTCAGTATCTTCGCGTTTCCTAGAACTGCCCTTTTCTGGACCGAGATGTGTGATGTATTTCCAGGGATCTGCTGTAATCACTCTTCAAGTTTGGGGGTCACTGCCCCGAGTGCCCCAATGACCACGGGTACCACTGATGCCTTGACCTTGCAGGTTTTCTCCAGCTCTTCCCTGAGCCCCTGGCATTTCTTTAGTTTCTCATGTTCATTTTTTCTGATGTTGCAGTCACTTGGTATTGCTATGTCAACCACAACATCTTTCCTCTGCTTTTTGTCCAATGTTCCGTTGGTTTGCCATTACCATTGGGTCCATCTGTATTTGGAAGTCCCACAGGATCTTGACTCGGTCATTCTCTACCATCTTTGGAGGTGTTTCCCACTTTGACCTTGGGTTTCCAGTCCATACTCTGCTCAGATGTTCATTTACACTATTCCAGCCACTTCGTTATTGTGCTCCATGTAAGCTTTCCCTGCTAGCATCTTACACCCTGCAGTTATGTGCTGGAGTGTCTCAGGGGCTCTTTGCACAGTCTGCACCTGGGGTCTTGTCTGTTGTGGTAGATCTGGGCCTCTATTGCTCTGGTTCTCAGGACCAGCCATGATGAGTGCCTCTGTGCTGTCCTTCAGTCCGGCTTTGTCTAGACATTGGTAGGATTTCCTGATATCCACTACTTCGATTATGTTTCGGTGGTTAATCCCATGTAGGGGATTATCCTCCCATGACGGATCATCATCATCATCATCATCATCATAATATATATATATATATATATATATATATATATATATATATATATATATATATATATATATACTGTATATATATATATATATATATATATATATATATATATATATATATATATAAATAAAAGCACGAAATACTTTGCTAAAACATATTTTTGATAAGGAAAAATGAATTATGCCTCTTGTATGTACACATTTCTCAAAATAAACTTTTTTCCAGTATGATTTTGCTTGACATACAAAACATCTAGAATAATTTGCAATAGTACTTGTAAGTAAGTGTGGGTTTTAAAAAGAAAATGGGCAAGGAAGCCTGAGCATTAATATACCCTGATATGCAAAAAAGTTATGAAAGTTATTCTATTCTTCCGCCACACAATTAAGTGTAATGCTGTGTTCATGTAAAAATACAAAGAAAACACATTAGCTTTTTTTAAGATGGATGCAAATGTTTGGATTAAAGGCCTGATAAGATCAAAAGCGTTTTATGTAAACATGTCAGACTAAGGATTCTACGCTGATTCGATCCAATCTGAAAGAATTTTCATTCCAAAAACGAAGGAAAGGAATCAGTATGATGTTTTTCAGCTGTTTTTCTGGCAAATTATTCTGTGCATGCTTAGATTATTTTAATCTGATTGAATGCTGGGTACATGTATACACAAGCCATGATCGGATCACTTTATTTAGTATCCATTTAGTCAGATTTTGAATTACCGATTAACCAAGGTTTAAATCAGAATTGGGGAAAACTTTCCACATGGAAACATAGCTGGTGACCTGTCCAAACAAAAGGTCTAGTTAAAAAAGATAGGTGAGGTAGATGTGCTGGAGCTAAAGTAGTTTGAGTGTGCTGTAGTTGTTTATATCTCAAAACCAAACTACTGAGGGAATTCAATTTATTTTGTTTTTATTAGACTTTGAAGCAGATTTATTTTTGCAATCATTTAGCTGTGTGTTGATTCAAGATAAAATTATTTGCTAATCATAGTAAACTGATCTCTGGGTTAGATAAAGATAGAGAAACAGACTGTTTTTTCTTGATGTTTATATTAAGGAAAACGAAAACCAGAAAATATTTAGGTCTACTTAATTTTCCTGTGACAACATATTTGGGGGAGGGGGTTGAATTAATTTGGATGCTGTTTAAGTGCAGGAGAGATTTTAGTTTACCCCGTAGCTTTTAACCTACACATAGTTTTCCAAATGCACCTGAATTAAAAGGGGCATCTTGTGTGAATGTTTGCAGGTGAACAGATGGTGAGCATCCCTGTCTATTGTCTCCAGACTTGTGTTTGTAGAGAGAAGCAGCTGAGGGATAAAGGGAAAGAGAGAGAGGGACCAATAAGAAAGACCATTGGTTATATGTCGGCATACATTTGTGTCTGCATGTGCACACAGTGGTATTTGTGTGTGTGCAGCTCTGATTATATTGCATGCAGTTCAAATATGGCAGCTATCTATTATTATTCTTCCCTTCAGCTCCATTAAATCTACTTCCTGTCACCACATAAAGAGGCAAGCATTATCCCTTCTATGTGCATCAATTGTCTAAGAACATAAGTGATGGTTATTTCTCTCAGCCTTATGGAAAGCTTTGCCTTACCTAAATGTTTTATCTTTGTTTCTGTCCCTAGTCCACAGGTTGCTTGCCTAACATTTCTTTAAAGAAAGCAAAAAAAAACAAACAAAAAAAAAGGGCATTCAATACACACAGCATTTCTTCTTCCTCTCCTTGTTCTGCCAATGGGGAGACATGACCAGTTGTACCCAGTGCCAACCCCACTGGATCCTGGCCAATCCCTCTGGACCATGGAGATCTTATTCTGGTGTTGGCCGTTGTGGCTGGTTGGTTGCACTATGTAACTCTAGCTCAGCCTCTGACACAGTACAGGTATGTCCCCTGTGGCCCAGATTACCAGGGGACTGTGTAAACAGCCCTGCTAATCTGAGGAAGTATCCTGCTGGCAGCAACCACTTTGGTATTTCATTTACAAAGTCACCGTGGGCATCGTAAGACTGATAGCTGAGGGGTAAGATCAACAAATAGCAGCAGCTGAATGGATGCGTTACTTTTGAGATTATGTTAAACATTAGAAACGCATCTAGAGAACTTCAAAATCAGAAAATCTCTCCTGAAACTCAGAATCATAGTTTTGTTTTAGATTATTGTTTAGAGCCTTTGGAGAAACGGGAAAAACTTTATAGCTAAGGAACACTTAAATAAAGACGTTTCATTACAAAATAGGAGTATATGTAAAAAAAAAGTTGCACTAATATTGCCATGTACTAACATAGTACATGTAAGCAAATTAGGCCAGTATATGCTCTAAATAGACAAGAATGTGTGTTTACTGACAGGGCCATTCATTTTGAAGTAATTGCAGTGTACAAAAAGAATGCATCGTTAATTAGGATGTAATTCATAAAACAATTATCTGGTAAAAGAAAAACAATTATTTTAAAGTTCCTACGAATCAAATATTTAAAAGTGAACGATTCATTAAATAGAAAAAAAAGCAATTATCAGCTGAAAGCTCTTAATCTGTTGGTAGAACCTGAACACTGTTTAGGCTACTGTTAGCACAAGCAAGGACAGAGTATGGACGATCTAGACCAGGTGTGGTCTATTACAGATAACTCATCCACAAAACAGGCAACTTTCTCTGAAATGACTGTAAAAGTGTTAATAAACTGTGAATTTACTTTAAATCTTCCTCATTTTAACACTATTATCACAGGTTGTTATCCTTCATTTTGTGCCTGACTTGAATGCACTGTAGTTTACAACTTGTTTTAAATAAACACATTTTAATCTTCATTCCTTACCATTTATTATAAACATTTTGTTACTGTTTACAGTGAATCACAGAGTTAAAGAGGCAGCAGAACATTAGACACATGATTAATGGATATATTTTAAAACTATATTAGTAAATTTTCCTTTGGAATCAATAAAGTATTTCTGAAGACAAATTTAGAATTGAATTAGCTGAATGGAGAAGAGAAAATCAGGGAACTCTGGAACTGCTGGGATGATGACAGCTGATTACCAGACAACAAGGGAAGAGAAAAACACAGACAGCAGGGATAAACAGAAAAACATGCAAAACATTTGGGTTCAATAAACACATAAAAGTAAAAAAAGTGTCAATTGTGACACCTTTGTGAATTTTCTAAATTAAGGTTTGAGTAACAAAAATATATTTCTGCTTTTTTATTTTTATATACATATATATACATATATATACATATATATACATACATATATATACATACATATATATACATACATATATATACATATACATACATACATATATATACATACATACATACATATATATACATACATATATATACATACATATATATACATACATATATATACATACATATATATATATATATACATATATATACATATACATACATATACATATATATACATATATACATATATATACATATACATATATATATATATATACATATACATATACATATATACATATACATATACATATATATATATATATACATATACATATATACATACATATACATATACATACATATACATATACATATATATACATATATATATATATATATATATATATATATATATAAATGGCCTTGGCAAAGACAGTAAGCATGGCACCTGGAACCTTACACAGGTCAAAAGATTTTAGCTCTCAACAGTCATCTCGGTCCTCATAGGCCAAAGACGGGGGGAAAATACTCATAAAACAATTCCAAATGAAAATCAATCTCTTTATGTTTTGGTTGACGCTTTAAATTACTGTCTGATTTACAGACTTCTTTGTGTCTTACATTTTCTTTCATTTAATTTTTCCAGCATGAATGTTTTATTTATTTGACTTGAAAAGGTTGTTTTTTAAAAGTTATTAGTGCAGAATTCAATCTAATCACTCAGAAATATTTGAATTATAGGTTGCTTAAGATGTTGAAATTCCACTTTTCAATCAACTCTACTACAGTACCTGGTAGCTTGATTATCCAATGAAAACATGTCCCTGAAGCTCTAATCGGTGACTATTCTGACCCCTGCAAGTAGGATACCTAAAACTGTTTTCTGCTCAAACAAACACACGAACAGACAAAAGTCCTTTTTTTTACTCTGAAATCTCAGAAGCTGAGATTCTGTGACAAAAATTGTGTCCAAAATCCTATTAAACGTTGCGCCTGTAGTTTCTACCCTACACAAATCAATAAATTTGTAGTATTTAACTCAAATACAACCAAGCGTAGAAAAAAAACTCTGTGTCAGCTGCGTGACATCATGTAATGGAAATTTGGGGCACCTGTTTCTTCAAGTCCCTTTAATTTGCTAACAGCTCAGGGTAAGACTACTTGGTCATTTCTGAGGCTCTCTTTCCATTGTACTGCATGTCATCTCCAGGCAGACACTGTTTAGATATTAATGGCTGCATGATGAGATGGCCTCTGTACAAGGCTGACCTTACTGGATAATTGATCATGTAGTGAATGACAAGTTGTGGTTCAGGTTTAGTATGAGCTTCTCTAACACAAATGCGTAATACCATCTTTTCAATAATATTAGCAATTATCAATAATTTTTTTTTCAAATACCCTTAACCTCACTAAGAATTGAGAAATAAATGTGGAAAATCCTGAGAGACAAAATTGTTAATTTAAGTAATTATTCTTAGTGTGGAATACAAACATCCAGTGGTTTCTTTGATGACTTTTCTGTGTCTGTAATTAATCCTAAGGCCAAATGAGAGAAATAATGAGCATTCTTTGCTGACATGAGTGTGTTTATAGAAGCACAACTCTAGCATGTAAAGAGAGAGGCATGGAAGCACTTCTCTTCCCCTGAATAAAGTCATTAAGACTCTCTTTTATGTTTTTTTTTTTTTAAAGCACTGCATGGGCCAAGGAACGCAGCTCCCTGTATGCAAGTCGATCATCGCCGCAACTTGACATCCTGACCCTGACATTTAATTTATTGATCTTCATTTTATTCGGATGTAAAGACCTTTTGCTCTTTTAAATTAATCCAGGTTAATTTGGCCAGGCCCCCAATCCCACCCAGCATGAATGGGCCCTCTGTTGGCCAGGGCAGGCCATGGCCACCCAGTTTTATGGGAATCTGCAGTGAATTAGAAAATCTGTCAATGCGAGAGGAGCTGTGCCGCACGGATATGCCGTGTCACTCCACCTGTAAAAGAACTGCTCTTTGTCCATTATCTCCCAGGCTTACCTGAGGAGAGTTAACCTTGAGGTCAATAACATCTCCGTGGTGTTTCATGACTGGCTGGGCTTGGGCCAGGGTCTGAGGAGAGCCATTGTTAACACGCAGGCTGCAGACCCACATTTCCTCCTGCTTTGGCTCTCCTCATCAAATACCTCTGGGAAAAAGATCTGTAAAGACCAGCAACGGGAGCCGTAAAGATGCGATCACTTTCACAGGAGAGAGGGGCCACTGTATCAGTGTGTCTTCATTGTGTTTATTCTAAACAACAATTTTTAAATATATTTTGCATAAAATTACAGCTTCAAGGTATATTTCCCCATGATTGAATTTCTTGGCATCGTAGAAGCCTGGCAACACTTAACTCACTCACAACATATAGTGCAGACATTCAGACTGCAAAATCTCTCTGTAAACAAAACTAGAGATTTGAAGTCTTTATTGCTGTCTTTGCCTTTTACTCCTATTTAATACTACACAAATGTGTTTTTTTTCTTTTGTGGATTTGTAATTAAGCATGCTGGTATTCAGTTTTAAGCATCCTGGATTGGAGTGTAATTTGTTTGCGCTTTTCTGCTGCTTCCACTGTAATCTCCCACATGGCGGAAATAAAGAGTGCGGTTAAAATAAAGACTTAGTCTCCTGTGCAGGAAACTGCATTTTTGTCACAACATTGTATATGGGCCCTTTCATAAATATTCACAGTTCTTTACCGCATTTTTACATCACAATTAGGGCACTTTACTGGAATATATAATGAGACAGACCAATTGAAAGTAGTGCTTGATTAAGAAGTAATTTCAAAATAAGTGTGTCTTATGTTTTTTTTTACTCACCCCTCTTTTCCTTTGATATCTTTAAAGAAAATCTAGTGAAAATAATCAGAAAGCAACTAATTTCTTAATGGAATCCAAATGCATTTAATAGAGTTTTATAATGGGAACAGATTTGGTGCAAAAGGCCTTGAAGGTTTAATTCATAACATTAGTGAAGAGCAAGCACAATGAAAAATGAGGAATAGGGCAAATAGACTGGGTGGGGGGACTTAAGGCAGTTATCTTGTCAAACCTAAAATTAAATATCATAGTGCTCCCCATCACTAGTTAGAACTGAAGAAGCCTCTTCGATGAGAGGAGAAACATCTTCTAGAAAATTTAACGTCCAGTTCCATAAAATGAACTGAATGAAATGAATGAAAGTAATGGCAGCATAATGCTGTGGGACACTTTATCTTTAGCAGTGACAGAAAAGCTTATGGTAAAAACAGTGATATCTGAAGGAAATCTGTTGGACACTGCACAGATTGTCAACAGAAAAAAAAGAAAAAAACAAAAAAAAAAACAACCAAACTTACAGCCAGACCTGTAAGAGAAGAGTTAGGATCAAAATGTAGTTTGTATGGAGTGGTCCAGTCAAAGTCCAAAGAAAGAGGAAAATTGGTTTTCATTGACGGACCCTATGTAATCAGACCGAGCGCTCTAACTCAAAGTTTATTTACAGAGGCATTAATTTGATTATTTTAATTTTTACATCTGCTCAGACCTCATCCAAATGGGTGCATAATTCCAGGTCTGTTTGGAAATGCTCCTCTGCTTAGATGAGGTCATTTGAATAGGATGTGACCCACATGTAAATGACAGGCTGGGAGAAGTTTACTGTGGCAGGTGCAGGGCAGAGACAAGTCCAGGTGTTCTGAGCAGGACAAAGACACCAATCCAGTCTGCGATGCTGCTTTTCTTTTATTTACAGAAAACAGTGATGTACAATTTCAGATAGAAAAACGACTGGTTTAAATCATTCACGCTCTTCGCTGAGGTTTATCATGCGGCACGACTCTCATCAGAGGAGTTAAGGAAGGAGGGATTTGCCTAATTTGAATGGTTTTTTTTTCAAGTCGACCGAGCATTTGTCAACAAAAGCCAACAAAGCGAGACAGACAGCTCTGTGCTACGCAAGCTGACAGCAAATTAAACAGTGCTGGATTGATTACCGCTTGCCGTCCAGCATGGATTCATTTTACCAAACAAAATCAGAGACGGATGTCTTTTATTGAGATGATCATGTGAAACTTTTTCCAATGTTAAAAATAATCTAACGCCAAGGTTCTGCCACATTTACATTGATGTAAAAAAAAAAAAAAAAAAAAAAAAGTAAACCACCCTCCTTACAGATTTGCTCACACATGTTTCGGGTCTTTAGAACCACATGAAAAAAAGTCTGTTTTAAAATAATGATTCATTTCTGGAGCAAGTAAAACTACGCAAACAAATCTAGCCCTATACAAAAAGTAACCACCCCCTAAATCTGGTAGCACCACATTGCCATAGTTTCGGCACAACCATAACTGCCATTAGTTTTTTAGGATAGCATTTGAAGGGTCTTTTACGTTGCTGTAGTGGAATTTTGGACCCATCTGCAGAACTGTTTTTAATTTAGAAACCCAGTGGGAATTTGATCAGGACAAATCTATATTAGGGTCATGCTACAGTATCTTGATTGGATTTAGATCCTTACTTTGCCAAGCTCACTCCAAAATCTCAGTTTACACAATCCAAATGCAGTTGGGTTTGAGGTAAAAAAAAAAAAAACAACCTAAAAACAAAACGAAAGAACAAACAAACTGTGCATTTTCTGGAAGAGAACTAAACCATGTTGCTATCAGCTGGAAAAAAAATTATCCAGATCCTTAGGCATCATCATAGCATTAAACTACTAATACAATGTTTGACCGTTAGGTTGTTTTCATATCTTTTTGAAAGATGTGTGACTTTCACGTGAGTTTTAAAATGTTCTACTTTTGTTTATTCAGTCTCAAAATATATTTTCCCAAAAGAATCCGCTAGAAGCTTTTTGGTAAGGCGGTAATGCTCGGCTTCTGGTCAGCATTGTTTTACACCCTCATATGTCATTTTTGCTCTCTCTCATTCTAATAGCTGAAACAAGAAAACACTGACCTAAACCAATTTAAGTGGGGCATGCATTGTTTTGGAGTTTCTGGGTTCTTTTGTGACCTCCTAAATGCGTTTGAAAGGAGAAGTCCAGTTATATTCAGAAGTCAAACTTCTGAAACTGCTTTAAATATAATATTATAACATACTGTTCAATAAATGATAAGTGTTTTTTTTTTAATTGAGAGTAATTTTTATTTGAATGTGATTTACCAGAGACATCCATGTTTGTCAAAGAACACTCCATCCACCTACCCGTTTGTGACGTGACGGTGAATATCGACTGTTGAGCAAGTCCCAATGCTGTATCTGGTGTTTTTACTATGTGCCATTATCCAAGTAATCTTGAAAACATTTGTCTTCCAAATGTTGGCTACCTATTATGTGTTTTATCTATGGTCATAAGTTCGCTGGCAAATCCTCCCTCTTCAAGTTGGCAATACAGCAACAAACCCGTAGATCATGAATCGGAAAGATGAAATAACAAATTTCTTTTTCCACTTTTACACGATGTATTACAACATCCAACTGCCATGCACATGGGCATTATCAGCTTAACTATAGCTCTCGTGAATTTCAATGAAGTCCTCTTAAAATGTTAAATAACTGTTGTTGATGGCAGATGTGTCTAGTAGTTCCCAATGATTGTGCTTGTAATGTGGGGAGAATGGCCCTAGGCTTACCGCACTGCGACAAATGCCCATTCCCAGATTAACGCTAAATTCATTAAATCACCATGAACATATTCGTTTTAGGTATAGGTAATGATCCATTGAATATTCCTTGATGACCGGACTTCTCCTTTAAAGGCTCTCTTGGAGTATATTTGGCTTGTTATTTATAGAAATTTCTACACTAACATACCATGCCCTAATTACAGAAATTTCATTTCTGTAATTAGGGCATGGTATGTTGCTCACTAGGCTATTTAATGTTGTCAGATAGTTTTTTTTTTGTGTGCAATTCATTTGAGTTGGCAGTATTTAAGGGCTTAATTTAATAACTTATTTATGTGGGTATTATACCTAAAAAGCAGTCAATCACACTTTATCTGTGATTTAACAAGGGAGTAGGACAACATTTTCAGGAAGCCATTATTTATTGACAAAGGAAATCCTCATCAGGCCCAATTTAAGGATTATGGGACAGAACAGGGAATGGTTGTCGGTTGTCGGTTTTCAGCCATTTTTAGGTGCCTGGTACCTGTTGTGTGCTTGGATGGCTACACAGCCACCTCATGCCCTCCCGTGTTGTTTTACCTAATCCTAAGTGTTGTGTAGGTCTCAAGCTCTATATAATGAAGGCCTGACCCCTTTTTTTGTCACTATGCAAAGTTGTGTCAAGGACGTTGGACCAGATGAGGGGTTGCCGAAACTGAAGTAATGCTGTGGAGAAATAAAAATCTAAAAAGAGAAAAATATAAAATGATTCTGTGTGCGGGCATGATTAAGACAAAAATATGTCGAAATGTTGCCAAACTTCGCACACGTTGACAGGAAACCCTAAAACAGGGAGAAAATACAATTTTATGGAAAGTAAGGGAAAGAGTGGGGGTGCTAAAACTAATTTATTCTTACCATCTACCTACAAACCTGAGACCAAGACAGGTTGACAGGCTATAGGCCTAATTTTTTGATTATGGGGCACTATAGGGAACAGTTGTGAGTGAGCGTGCACTTTCAGGTCTTTTTAGGGCTGGTTCAGATCCCCTGGTTCAGTTTGGTATTTACTCAGATTAAATTTGTCTGATGTATTGACGAAACGGTTCAACTGAATACCTCACAAAAGCAAAACAAAACTTTTTTTCTCAAACCTCTATTAGCTTTAATGTAAAAGTGTGAATATTTGACGTTGAAATAGAAGACCATCTTACCTTGGCTTCTTATCTTAAAAAAAAAAAATAATAATTGTAAGTTGCATTTCATTACAGCCCCAAATAGTTGGTGTAAAGGTAAGCGATCATGTCTGGCCAAATAGATCACCTGTTGCTAGAACAAAAATAGGACACAATGCAAGAATCTGCGATAGTGGTCAGTGGTGTTAGCTTGAGCAGCGACAGGCATGTAACGACTGTTGGTGAGTGATGATTGCAAGCCTTCTTTCACAATCAGCAGTCCCCAGTGGCTTCATTTCAATATACCTTCCACTAACCGTGGCTGCCAGAAACCATAGGAATAATACCCCTGGATTTGGTTTTGCATTCAGACCTCGAGTAAAATTACTAACAGGATAAATGCAATTATTTGTTTGGAAGTGGCAGTTTGTGCTTTATGGCTGAAATCATCTGTCCTGCAACAAATGATTAGAAAAGACAGAGAAAGCTAAGTGGAGTAAATCCTTTGAGAAGGAAAAACAAAAATCCTTTTTTTCCCTCCGAAATCTGTATCAGAGCAACACAGTCAAAAGATTAAAAGTGAAATGAGCAGCCCTGATCAGTAATCAAAGTCACAAATCTTTCCTAAAGTACGATTAAGTCATGGCTTAGCCGTGATTGTCAGAGACAGTGGACGTTTTTGTTGACTTCAGCAGCTGCATCTGACTTTTTCCAGGTTTCAGCAAGCGTCTCATCTCGTTGCCATATTAAAACACAATAAACCACAAAACAAATATTTGTTTTTTGTTTTTCTCTGTGGAACCCGAGGGCTTTGAAATCCAAACCAGCAACATTGTTGCTCAAACTAGTGCTGTGAAATCCAGAGTGACAAAGCATTTTTCTCTCTCCCAACAAGCCTTTGGCCAGAGCCTTTCTTCTTTTAAATTTAGCAACTGCAGATGTCTTGTTTTTTTTTCATCGGTTGGAAAATGTATTCCTGCCTTTCTTCCTTGGTTGTATATTTAATCCTTTGTGAAGTCTTGTGGTTATTTGCGGTTGTAATTAGGCTGTTTCCATTAAGAAATATTACTGCTAAATGGATCCATTACTCTAGACCTCGCTTCGTCATTGGAAATTGCTCGACCACCATGGTGAATGGGGGAGGCCTCGCCAGGACCTCAACACAAAAGCGAGTCACACCTGAGTGAGGCAGAGGCAAAAGTATGAGTTTTACAATGTTATATAACTCAACTCAAGTTATCTAATCAACACCTTTTCATAAAGGTCCTGACAAATGGTTTTAAAGTTTTAACATTCTTGCTTTTTGGTATTTGGTAACGTTCTGCCTGCAACATGCCTGCAACATAAATGACACTACCTCAACCTCAATAGTGCAATCCTATATTGCCACTCCTCCACCAAGATGCCAGTGCTAGAATACCCAGCCCTGCCCCTCCTCAATTAAACACGTGTGATCAGCTTGGTGTGTTGGTTGTGTAAGAAGCCCCATTTACACTACCCTCTGAAAACCAATCCACGCCAAGCTTGGATCAGTTACCTGTGCTGAGCTTGGTTCCTTATACCACTTAAGGCTGATTTATAATTCGAAACTAGGTTGTCTGTGTAGGTGTCGCAGAGAACGCAAAGACATCCCCGCCCCCTCCGCAGACACTCTGCGGAACCTCTCCAAAATT
Organism: Cyprinodon tularosa; assembly: GCF_016077235.1. Lineage (NCBI taxonomy): Eukaryota > Metazoa > Chordata > Actinopteri > Cyprinodontiformes > Cyprinodontidae > Cyprinodon > Cyprinodon tularosa. The sequence continues at coordinate 396,555 of NW_024038908.1, read as the reverse complement.
GTAGGTGACCGCAGACAGGAGGCGTCTGATTGGTCAAATCTACATCCGCTTGCTGGCTTGTTTTGTTTGTATGACCACAATTGCGGAAAACAACTTGTGAAGATGGACCAGCTAGAAGAGCAAGGTGAGCAAGAACGCTGGGACCCTTTTTCCACCTGGATCCCTGCTCTTTTTCACCGTCATGTCCCTCCGTTGTTGGACAAACTTGCCCCTACTTCCTCACCGCCTCAGCTGTATCTAGACCCACAGCTAGTTCATGATTGTACCTCTTCCGTGGTGGCATGGAATATAACATAGCGCAGACCATGCTTGAAAATTGAGCATAAATCAAAAATGTCTGCGTCAATCTCACGGCGACACACTGCTGTGGGGAGTATATAACCAGCCCTTTACAAACCACGCTAGCACGGTTCCTTGCCTCCTGGTGATGATCTATGGTATTACTGCTCTCTAGAGGTAAACAAGCCAACCAACATGGTGGTGCCGTAACATACAGGAAGTTAATTTTTCTTATCATTTTGAGATTTCTTTGTTTTGAGAGAGTCAGGCAAAGAAGGCAGCCTCTGGTGAATTTAGATGACAGAGTAGAGGCTTTTGGTAGGTGGAAACAACAACGGATGTTGAGGCTCATTACATCATTACTAAAAATCATGTGGCAAGGTAGGAAAGCTAGTATTTTTATGAATGTCTGAAATCTCATGATTTAAGGAGGCTGACTGTAAGGAGATGACGTGTTCTGCTCATACATTCTTTGTTGTCTGAGAATTGCGCGAGAACTGAACTGCATAGAGCCCTACTGTTTAACTAGTACCAGTTCAGCTCGGTTCGGTTGTATCTGGCGCAATCTGGTTCAGTTTTGCATGCCATTTAAACTCAACAGTTATTCTGGTTACCGTGCTCGGACCGATCTCGGCATGGTTTCATAAGGGTAGTGTAAATGGGGCTAGAGTGTCCAGCGCAACTAACACTGGCTGAATTACAGCAAATACTGCTTAGGGGGATTGGAGGCAATACCGCAGCAGTGTGTAACCAAAGTGCTGACCCGCTTTGTGGCAAACAACCAAAGAAGTAGTTGTGAATGTTTCATTTACACACACTACTGAGGCCCCTGTTTGTAATATTAATAAATTTTTAAAACTGCAAATATATCTAGTTTTTCAAACGTCAATCATCTGATGCATTTAAGGACACTAAATACGAATCAAGAGTAAAAAATTGTTATTTGTGATCAAGAATTTTGTAATTTTTTCAAAAAACGGTTTTCCATCCATCCATCCATCCATCCATCCATCCATCCATCCATCCATCCATCCATCCATCCATCCATCCATAATTGTAAATGGATTTCAAATGGATGTATTTAAAATTACTTGGACTTAATAAAATCCTGTAGAACTGGATGTGAATAAAAACTAATAAAATATCTTGAGCTGACATGTTGTGGACTAACATTTTCTAAATATTTAAATAATCTAATTAAATTAGACTCTGCTGAACCTAATAAAACAAAATTGAATAGTTTATGCTTGATAAAAAATGAAGAATTAGAACTGGATGTGTTGGGAAAAAAGTAAACAGCAACAGATGGTACTGTGAACTGGCTTAATTAAAGAAAAAAAGAGCTTGAACCTAAATTAGTAGAATGTAAGTTAACAGAGTTTTTTTTTAAATAAAATAATAGGTCAAAATGAGGTTTCCTTTACATTTCAGAGCAAGTTTGAATTGTCAATAGCAGTGATTAAAGGTTTTTTGATAACAATATATTTTATAAATCGACCAGCAAATGCCCAACACATACTACTAAATAATCCACTAAAGACTGATTAAAAGTCATGAAGGGATGTAAAGGCTTGATGCTGTAAATTGACTTGAAACAGGCTCTACATGCAAGAAATCCCCTAAACGTTACGCAGCTGAAAGTGAGGATTTAGGGCAAACATTTGTCAGACCGATGTCACAGAGTGGTATGAGGCTTTACTTTTTTTGAGTAAAACAAGGTCAACTTTGTTTACCTTTTAAAAAAAATCTATTCATTTTCCAGGGACACAGAAAGCATACATATCTATAACAAAGAGACCACATGGTTTTGCTAGGGCACCATTACCTTTATGAATTAAAAGGACTACTAGTGTTCAACAGGTACAATAGTTAGGGGCTTATACCAAAACATATTGTCTTCCTCAGGTTTCTGACTCTGCTCCTCCCTGTAAGAATCACGCTAGAGTAGACAGAGTCAAGGAGCCTGCAGCATTTTCTGTCACTGATCCTGCTGCTCTGTGCCCTAAATAGGCGACACTGACACCCGAATGTCACCTGGACTTTGTTCCTTAACACCCCTGTGTTCTCCACGCTCACCCCTAAGGGTGATTCCCAGCCTGAGCCCTGCTTACTCCTCCCTTTTTTATTGAGGCCAAAACAATACATCCCAAGGCCCAAAGGCTGTGTCTTCACCTCCAATCTCTTTTGCTCCCTCCTCCTGCTTCTTGTGCAATTGGAAAAAAATGCAAAGACCTAAAAAAAAAGGAACTCTGGAATAAGTGCATGAGGCCCATGGGGCTTTTTCACAAAAAGAAAAAAAAGCTTTCGCCATTATGGTGCCATCCATAGCGTGACAGCACTGCAACAAGGGTTCCTTTCAGTTCTAATCACATTGCTTTTAATCATATGAATCATTGTTGCTGTTGGTTTATGCATGATGGAAAAAAAAGAAATGGTTAATATGATGATGCTCCATAGTACTTGCTTTAGCTGATGGGAGGAAGTTTTCCAAAATATGAAGCATTATTGTCCATTTTGACCAGAGAGAGCTTATTTTCATAACTATGGCATGAATGGGTTGGTCTTTACATTAGGCTGAAATCAGATCAGCTCTCTAAAATAAACATACAGCTCAGCAGAAGAGCAAAGATCCTCTGGCAGATGGTCTATGTTTGGCTAGCTATTTTTAAATCATTAGAAAATAATGCATTTCCTTCAATTCTGAAGCAAATGTGTTCCATAAAAAACCACGCCAATCCACAAAGCTGTGGTAGTGTACAAATCTGGCTCTAATTCCTTCCAACATTTATGCCACTGAAGCATGTCTATGGATCTTTGCTCATTGCTATTAAGTTCTTTGTATCCTTTCTTTGGGCTTAAATGTGATGACAATGTTTTTCTAATACCAATCATTCAAAATTCAGTAATCAGAATACAGTTTTTATATGAGGAAAAATAACTGAACAATAAAAACCCCGAAACAGTACATATAAATCCCTTACAATTACCTGACAAGAGACGAGACTATAAGGTGAAAATACATGGACAAACTTCATTTATCCCTGCAGAAAATCTTTAAAAGACCAAACTAATTTTACAGTTCCAAGTGAGGGCCTTGGACCAGAAAGACATCAAGGTACAGAGGACCTTCCATTTTCCAGAAACCATTAGAGTTTGCTGGACAATACTGTGCTTTAGTTCATCATGCACTGGTCATTAAGAATTAAGTGTTTTGGAACATGCCCAGGTTGGTATTGGCAAACACTATCCAGCTCAATGAAAACAATTTTTCTAAACAACAAAACCTGTTGGAATTTCCCAAAGATTTTAGTTTTCTTGTATCAGTTTAGTTTGCAAACTATAATTTCATTCATGAAGAGAAAAAAAAAAAAAAAAAAAAAAAACTCTATTCAGTTTGAATATCTAGTCCTCTTTAGTCAAATAAGCTGCCTCATTTCAAATGAAGCAGAAACTGTAATTTGACGTATACTACTGTAATGCCTTCACTTCGTTTTTATTCCTTCAAAGCCTTTCAGGGGTTATTCCTCTTGTACTTTGCATAATTTCTGTATAAAGTCTTCTTGATTTCTAGGTGAAAAATGAATTGCTGGATGTTCTCAAACGAGGTCTATCTGGTAAAATACATAATTAGTCAGTTACACCTGGCAGATCATTCTAGCCTGTCACACAATCATCTCCTGATTGTGCAATGTTCTTTTTTTGTGAAGCTGTGTTTGTGCCGTTTACAGCTGCTTTTTGTATCTCTGCTTCTGTCTCCTTGTACCCCAGTTGGCCTCAGCAGATGGCAGCTCACACTGAGCCTGGTTCTGCTGAAGGTTTCTTCCTGTTAAAAGGGAGTTTTTCCTCTCCGCTGTCGCTACAAGCATGCTTAGTTTGAGGGATTGCTGAAGAGTCAATGATTCGATGCAATCAACTTGTTTTCCTTAGATAGAAAACTTTGAATCAATTTGACTGTATGATCTAGTCAACTGTAAAGTGCTTTGAGATGACATGTGTTGTGAATTGGCGATATATAAGTAAACTGAAACTGAAATTATCACTCTTGGATAACACCAAGAGATTTTTAAAACTTTGGAAACATCTACTGTATGTTTTCTATTTCTGCATTTACTGTGGTTTTGTAAGCTTGCAGTTTGTGCCCTTCTGGAACAATTTCTGCATAGAAAATTGAATGGAAACTAGATACGTCAAGCATAAACCCTCCTTAATATAGGTCTCAGTGTCCTTTTTATTCAGTAGTATTGGACTTACAACCCTTTCAAAGATGCAATGTTTGTCCAGTATCATGGATGAATCAATGTGTTCTTGGAGAAATTTTGATTGCCCAGCTACTAGTGGAAAGTCTCTCCATTTAATTTGTTCTCTGCATAGTGATAACAACTGTGCTTCACAATAGGTCCAAAGTTTTAAAAGTGAATTTTCATACTCTTTCTAAATAGCAGTCAAATGATTTGACCCATTCATTTAGAAATGAGATTGTTGTGCTATTTCTTTATGGGATAGTCAAGCCTACTCCATGTTGTCAATCCAGTTTGCCTTGTGAATGGGAAAAGGTTTTGTTTTCATATTTGCTCTTGTCTTGGGTTGTCTGGGTTAGAAACATTTTTTTTTTCTATTTCATAATCAATTTGGGGACTAGTTGTTGTAAATTTACCTAATAAGTGTGAATTTAGTTCAGCTTAAAGGAATAGTACACCCAAAACATGATTAGCCTTCATTTTCTACTCACCTCCATGCTGAACAACACTCTGGAGTACTTTTTTGATATCTCAAATGCATCTGGAGATCTGGGAGGCTTCTTGCTGTCTGCTGACATTCAAATAATGGAGGTCCATGGCGCCCGAGACAGAAAGGTCCATAAAAGTCCACAAAAACGTGTCAATATTCCTCCATACTGCTCGTCCAATGTAATCCAAGTGTCCTGAGTGGGTAGCATCCAGAATTTACTCGAAACGAAGTCATTTAGAATGTTTTTAGAGCATAAACAGTAGTGTATAGGATTTCCTAATAGCGCCCCCATGCGCGCTCACGATTCTACGGAAGCCGGCAGACCAAACCGGAAGAAAGTGCGCATTCAGCGTCTGGTCTGCCGATAATGCAAGCGTAGAAGAAGAAATGTGCTGTTTACCTGTGCAAAGAAAGAAACAACGAAAGAAAAATGTCTGAGGACTTCAGTGTTGAGGAAGAGCATGAGTTCTTTGCCGAGCTGAATGCGCTGGTTTGGTCTGCCGGCTTCCGTAGAATCGCGAGCGCGCATGGGGGCGCTATTAGGAAATCCTATACACTACTGTTTATGCTCTAAAAACATTCTAAATGACTTCGTTTCGAGTAAATTCTGGATGCTACCCACTCAGGACACTTGGATTACATTGGACGAGCAGTATGGAGGAATATTGACAAGTTTTTGTGGACTTTTGTGGACCTTTCTGTCTCGGGCGCCATAGACCTCCATTATTTGAATGTCAGCAGACAGCAAGAAGCCTCCCAGATCTCCAGATGCATTTGAGATATCAAAAAAGTACTCCAGAGTTTTGTTCAGCATGGGGGTGAGTAGAAAATGAAGGCTAATCATGTTTTGGGTGTACTATTCCTTTAAGGTTAGGGTGATGTATTTACTTGTAATTGTTAGGTTTAGAGTTATTATCCAGGTTAGGGCATAGAAAGTAAGCTGGTTGAATTACATTTTCATTTGGGGCCAGTTAGTCTTGAAAAGTGTAATCATTCTTTCTTTAGTATTTCCTTGTTATATATTTGTCTGATATCAACGTGTGATAAATTTAATGAAACACCAGACAAACATGAAACATGAGACAAAGGTGAGACAAAAAGCAAACATAAAGGACACCTCTAAGGTGTCACACCACTGTATTCACAAAATCTTTATAATTGAATATGCAAAACTTTACATTATTCCATGCTAACATGGTGCACTCATGCTCGCCCGTTCTAACCTTGAATGACCTGCTTGCCAGATTCACCAATGCTAAGGCTAACCTTTCTGTGGATGCATTATTTCATAAGATTTATAGTTCCGATTTAAAAGTTGTATCTATCACCTTTCATTTAGTCTTATTTCTTCTAAAAGTGCTCTAATACTTTTTCTTAAAGTTTCACTTCCATTTTTTAAAAAAGGTTTTTTAAATATTTTCCTTTTCTGGGGGTGTTTAAAAATCTCCAAGGGTGTCTTTTTAGTATCCTTTTTATCTATGTATGTTTATAATTTCTGTCTGCATGTGCCAACTGTGTCTACAAAAATTCATTATGGTTTTATAAAACCATTAAAGTTTTAAGTCAATGAAGGACTTCAAAAATATGAACTTTGCCTTATAATAAGGTAATTATTAGGAAGGGTATAAATGTCTAAATGTTATGATAATCCATTTTTTGGGTGTTGAGTTTGGAATGGAAGGTTAACTTCTGAGATTACAACTTTATTTTGCCATCTTCCAATCCCACTGCTGTCTCACAGCTGTTATTGTAGTAATAAATCAATCACCTGTTCCTTATGGCATCAATCACTTTCTCAGTATTTATCTTCGTGGTTTATATGAAACTGTTGATGGTTCCTCCATTTTCCTGGCATATTGTTGTACTTGAGGTTTCTTACACCCAACCCCCTTAGCCCACAGTATTCAGTTTAACTCACAAGCATTTTTCAGTATTGTCCAGTTAACCTCCCAAGGCCTTAATCTTACTATATATTACATATTTTAATTGTTTGTGGTGAGGTGTTTTGAGTCTAACCTTGACCTTTTGTCATTTTGGTCATTCAGGAAACAGAAGTAACCACATTTGGAAGAGGAGGACTAGGGGATAGCATAGAAACTTGATCAGAAGAAAACATAATAGTGGTCAACAGAACAAATTGAGTTTTATAATAATTGGAGGTTAAAATATTCTATGTTTTCAAAATTTAGATTTAAAAACTAATAATCCATTGCTGCAGGTATTGCATATTAGGGCATTTACACCCTCAGTACCTGACAGTAGGAAACTATATATATTTTTTTTCCCAATTTATGCTTGTGTTGCATTGATGCCATTTTTTGGCCCCGATACCAATACCCGATACCTGGCTGTGCAGCATCGGCTGATACCGATACAATACTGATACCATCTATTGGAAATTGATGTCTGTGTGTATATATGAAGAACTGCATACTACTTGGATGTAAAATAATTGCCATTATGGCTTTGTCAAGCTGCTGCCTACCTTTGTGAAGCAGGAAAAAGACTAATACAAAGTTAATCCAATATAACTTTTTATTGCTAACCTTGAATGGGTGACAATACTTGAATATACTTTTGGCTCTCAAAATAGTATCGGTGCCCTTTTTGTTGGTACTCGCCGATACCAATACCACCATTTTAGTGCTGGATCGGGGCCCCGCCTGATACTGGTATCGGTGCAACACTAGTTTATGCCCCTCGCAGGCTAATAACTTTCAGTGATGAATGGATTATTTATCTAATTGCTTCCCAAGTATTTTTAAAGTACCAGACCATTTTCAGTCAGTCTCCAATGACACTTTTCTTTTGTGTTTTTGGATCAAGCGATCTGCTACTTTTAGTAGTTAACAATATCATCACACATAATATCTTGAAAGGACTTGCTTAGCTGGACAAGACATACGTATTTCCAAGCATAATTAATTATTGGACACAAAATTGTAAATCTAATGTTAATACATTTTATTGTTACAATTTAAGTTAAGAAATAGTTCTTTTTTCTTTTTCATGTGTATGAACTAAACATAAAAGTCAGGAAATGATAGATCTACTAGTCAAGGAGATGTCTGCTGAATGTAGGTCTTGGCAATCTTCCCATCAGGCAAAGTCTGCCTCTGCCTTCAGCCTCATTTGTATGTGTAAATAAGTCTGAGATATGACCGCAAAGGCCTCTGGCTCAGACATCACCAATGGAAATGAGCTACAGTGTATCAACATCAACAGAGAGTTTTTTTTTATCAGTCTGCTCATCTGTCTATCATGCAGGATTGTGTCTAGTCAAAGTGCTAAATGCATATCTAGATGGTTCCTGTTTATCATGTAATTTGTCTTGTTATTGGGAGCCAAATGGTATGCTAAATGTTATAGAGTGTTAGATCTACAGTAAAAGCAGTCAGCATCTGTATAACTGTCATCTAAAGTATTTCAGAAATATATTTTCATAATCTGTCACCACAGATAAAACCTTGTGGCTTGATGATGCCACCGATTTAGCCAGAAAAAATTCTCCTGTTTCCTATTTCTGGGCCTGCTTGCAAACATGCAACAGCACACATTAATGGTTGCAGTGGCGCTGACCTTAAGCTGCCCAGTCAATCCTGTTTGTGAGAGATGGAGCCTGTCTTTTATCAGTCCCCATTAGAGGGGACAGCAGACTAGCATGGGTGTGTTGGTGTGTGAGCGTTTTTTTTTGTCCTGCTTTAGCAGCCACATTAATCTCCATGAGTGAGCGCTAGCAGGTGGTAAGCTATGTCACTCCTAATCCTCATAGCAACCGAGTCATGGCACCTGGAGGTGTCTGAGAGGTTGTGTCATGTTTTGATTATTACCTTCACCCACAACTCACAGAGACATGTTTATTGCACTATTAGTATTTATATAACTAGTGTGTGACTGACTTATGCATGTAGTGAAAAAAACAATGGCTCCACATCTTCCAAAAAAAAAAAAAAAAAGTTATTTATTTCGTCACAAAAAGTGATTTAATCTTAAAAAGTAATTTGTCCTTTTTTGGTAGTGATGTTGACACATTACTTTTCCCAAACAACCCTGTCCAGTGGATTTTTTTTTTTTTTTACTTTTTTGAAATGACTATAACCTGGATGACTAAAAATTTTGTGAAGACATCTATTTTTAATGGCCTTCTCCAGCTCATTGCATAGACTTTCTGTCAAGTTTAAGTTATATGTCCCTTACTGCATTTGCAAAGTGAATATTCATGTGCTTTTTGCTTTTGGAGAAATTTCTCCTTCCCCCTAAGTGAGCTTTTAGTTAATGATACAGGACTCCTTTACTGTGAACACTGATTCGTTTTAAGCAGTTTCAACCAGCGCCTTTCTCTCTTGCTTTTGTTCTGTGGTTGACATACACTTTACACCAAGATAACTGTAGGACACAGAACCCTCTCCTCACCAGTTTAATGGCTGAATGTCAGTGTCTTGTTTATAGTTGTGTTTAAATGATTGAACCAATGAAAACATCTTTAGATATCTTGAAATTATACTTTTTCTAAAATACATTTTTAACACTTTGGCTGATTTTTGAAAAATGTTTTTATGAAGACATAAAGTGAAGCAAGATGTTTCAGGTGTTTGCCTTTAATTCAATTCAAGTGAGTTTATTTATATGGCATCAATTCACAACACATATCATCTCAAGGCACTTTACAGTTCCCCAGATCATACAGTCAAGATGATTCAAAGTTTTCTGTCTAAGGAAAACCAGCTGATTGCATCCACTCATTGACTCGAAGGCGATTCCTCACACCAAATATGCTTGTAGCGACAGTGGAGAGGAAAAACTCCCTTTTAACAGGAAGAAACCTCCAGCAGAACCAAGATCAGTGTGACCAGCCATCTGCCATAAAATACATTGATGTGGCACTGTTCAACGCAAATGAAGTTAATCAACATCATCATCATCAACAACAACAGCTGGATAAGCAGTAGAAAGTAAGAAAATGTAACTTTAAAAGTATCAGTATTCCAACATTTAGCATCCATGTAAAATTGAAATGTTCTTTCCAAAATAATTGGTTAAGCTGTTTACCTTAAAGACAAATGGAAAGAGAACAATATTATAAATGTATTCTTACAAAGGCCAAAATAGGAAATCAAGTAGTTGCACTTTACCGTGCACATTGAAGGAGAGGCTCACATTTGTTAGAAATCACGGCTTTTCATCAAATTCTGACTGTGTTGCGATAGTTGTTCAACTGATCTTTTAAGCTTAATGTCAAGCAAGGAAGAAAAAACTGTTCCTAAGTTGTATATTCAAACTAACTGATCTGCACTGTACAGCTGAGGAAGTAATTTTCTTAATCTGTAATGATTCCTTTAGTATCCCGTAGCTCTGCAAATAAGAACAAAACATACTATTTGGTTGTCTCCCTCTGTAATAAGCAACTAAAATACAGTATAATTTCCACTGAGGGATGTATCAAGTCATCCCCTTTTTAAGGCCTTTAAGCTAAAGATGACACTATCTTTTGAGATTAGCTTTAAATATCCTCCTTACGGTGTAATCATTCAAGCTGAGGTCAAGTACTGATGGTTTTTGGGAGAGCTCCCTTAATGCACAATAAAGCTCTTTTGCTACAATTGCCTGGCAGGCATAAGCAATGGTTTTGGGAGGAAATTCTTTGGGGGCACTTGGGGCTGGAATGTGGCGTGGTGTGTTCCCAGAAGGCCATGCTGCGGAGGCCCCAGTGTGGCTGCCACACGCCATGATTGCCAAGGGTCACTGCCTGAGTTTCGAGCCATCAGCTCTGTACTCATCACGTATGATTTGGGGTTAACATGTCAGAGTATTTCTACTCCTTCAGGCTAAAACCCCCCACTTACAGTCCTATGGGACTGGAAGAACTCAAGGGATGTGTGCGAGAGATGCAGACAGTAAAATACGCAGATTTAGATCAGAGATATGAAAAAGAAAAATTAGGAATATGATAAAATGTGACACAGAGGTGCAGGATCTTACTGAATGCTCTCTGGTAGCCTTGCTAACCCGCGGAAGAGGAAACCGATGAAGCCAAATGCAGGTAAGTAATGTTGGGTGGCAGTTCTCTGAAGCTGAGTCACCCCCTGGGCATTGTGTTGGCTTGGCCCAGCTGTCATCTTTCTAATCATTTCTTTATTTTGCAGGAAGAGCTTGTCGCCAGGGGAAACGCGCCACTTCCGGCATGGGGTAACCCGATGCTAGACCAGGCTGACGCTGGAACCCGCTACGTCTGCGGCCACATCACAAGGGACCTACACACCCTTTCATCCTGCCTGTGTTTCTTTGCTTTCTTTCTCCCCCTATCCACACAGTCATCAGTATCACCCGTTCTTTTTAGAGCCCCCACTTGTCCTCAGGGGTTTGGCTCTACTTCTCAGTAGTAATAGTTTTCTTTTGACTACTAAAATGATTATTTAGCATTCCTTATGCAGAAGTTTTGTTGATACTTTGATAATATCTCGTTAAACACCAGAAGTACCTTTTGGTTTTAGGAGTATTGAAAACATAATATTATATAAATACTTAAAGGAAATGTCTTTCAAGAAATCTGAAGCTGATTAAGTCAAGATCATTAAAGTGAATGTCACAGGTGTTGATAATCTTGCAGATGTACAAATTTGATCTTTTTAAAATATTTTGTAATTTTTAAAATATTTTTCCAATTTCTGTTACACATGCACAACCCTGTACTGGCTCCGAAAGGGAACGCCTATTACATGCGTGTGAGAGCATGCACAAGCCCATTTCTCCTCGTGCACGCTCTGTTTAAAAGCTGTTTTGCATCACTCATACAAGCTTATTTTCCAAAAGAAGATTTCAAGTTTTTTCTCCATGTCAGACTCACCACCAATAAGTGAAAATGGGGACATGCGCACCTTACGTAAACATATTACCAGGATGATATTTTGATGATCCACCTGGAAAAAGAACAACATCCACTATACTTGTAAAATTAAGTACTGAGCAACAAGTTAATAGTTTTTCCAAATTGATGTTTTCTGCAAATAATTTTAGTTCAGTTCAGTTCATCAGTTTATTTCTCCCGCTTATTCAGTCAGGGTCAGAGTGGGGCCGGTACCCATCTTTGGCAGTCTATTGGCAAGAGAAATGTCAACTAACTTAGTCATGTTTTTGGACTGTGGGAGGAAGCCGTAGTACCAGGAGAGAACCCACCCAAGCACAGGAAGAAAATGCAAACTGCATGCATAAAGACCCCGGGCCGGGAATCGAATCCGGAACCTTCTTGTTGCAAGGCAGCAGTGCCACAAACTGCAGCACTGTTCAGCCTAATTTCAATTCAGTAACAAAGAAAATAGATTTTGTAAAAAAAAAAAAAAAAAAAAAACAACAACGACTTAAGTAGTAATGTTTGCCAAAAGCAATGGTAAGAACATTATAATTGAAAAATCTGAAAACATGCTCTGATCAGATAAGATCAAATGTAACTTCTCTATACCTCTATACATTGCTATGCATAGCAGAAAGCTAACGCTGAATTGTACCATTCTATTCCCACAGAATAACATGGTGGAGGTTGTGAAAAGCTTTACCCCTTTGTTGCACCACCTGTCTTTTGTGTCTCTAGAAAATGACATAAAATAATAAATGTATTTAGTCTTCTTTCTATCCCTTTATCAGCTGAATACATTTTAGCTATTCATGTTTGGGAAATGTTGGAAAATAACACCTTATTTACACGTAAAGTTCACACTCTATTTATATCGCATTTGTGGACTGTTCCTACAACTACATTTCAAATTTCCTAGCAATAAGCTTTAAAATGCATTACTTAAAAAGAAACTAATCTGAAGATCGACTTTGTTTTGTGCAAATAATTTCTATACATGAATTTCCCATATTGCTGTCTGCATGCACCAGGCATTATTTTGACAATTTACTGTACATTTCTGTTGCTATCCTTTTGTGTCTAAAACCATCCTTATCTTTACAGACTGTATGGCTTCTGATTTTGAATCAGCTCTACCATTGTTATGACTGCCACCCAGAAAAATGTCATGAAAAGCTCTGCCGCTGTGTTTAAAAAAACCCCAACTATTTTCTTATAGTTAGTGGGAGAAAGTCTGGATATAGGATGTCGTTTTGACACTCTAATCTACATATAATGCATTATTTAATCCTAAACACTGTCACCAACTTGGAAGTAAGCCTTAGAACTGTCCTGATTCTATAGTCGGATGCCATTTCCATGTTTGTATTGCTCACATCTCTCAGTCACAGTTCCCTGCTACCGTCTACAAAAGACACATTTCAAATATTATTTGTAGGCTTTGAAATAAGGGACCTTGTTATTTAAAATCATTCTTCACTATTTAGATCCTATAGTCTTTCCAGCCTCCTAGAAGCTTTGAACATGGTGTAGAATTCGATGGCATGATTTATTTCAGGATTAATTTAGGGAAAAAAATTTATTACAATTATGGAGGGCAATAAAATATACTTTTTAGATAGTCAGTTTAATCCTAATAATAAAAAAGTCGTCCAGAAAATGTTTCACAACTCTCTAGAATAGGAGACATTCACATCTACCACAGTGAAAACTAGAGAATAATGTGGTTGTCACAGCAGAATTGTATAAACTGTGAAGACTGTTTCGAGGCTCTTTTTATACTCAACTTAAGAAAATAAATAAATAAAATATATCCAATCTTTAAAAAAAAAGAAAAAAAAAAAAAAGAAAAATGTTCTGGAGGCTACACACCATTAAAACCCACCACTCTCTTTCACAATCAGTCACATCATTTCAACCAAATTTGAACCTTTGTGACTGATTTAGCAAGTATCTGAAATCCATTAGTGAGTTTGGCCCTTGAATCATGAGTGGGATTACAGGCCCATAATGACTGATCTCACCCTTAGTGAGGCTTCCCTCTGAGGGCGGGCTTGTGCTTCTCCCCAGAGCCTCCCGGCCCTTCATCAAAAACCTTGAAAGGGCCTTGAAGAAAAGAAAAAGAACACCCTCCTCTCTCCTAACCCCAGTCAAGTATAATCAGGCCCAGCCTCCCAATCACGAAATCCAAGTTGAGAGCGGCTTACAACCATTCCTCGTGCTTCTCTGTGGGCCCCCGTAGCTGATTGTTCCAGAAACAACAGATGGAAACTGTGAGCGTAAACATGTAAACATTGGAGGAGTCATGGCTGATCGCAACATGGAGCAGAGGTCCTCTCTGTTTCATCACATGTCAGGAGATACAACAACTTCTTTTTGTCAGCCCCCAAAATACAGGAGCATAAGTACAGTATGTGTTCACCCAAACATAAACACATGCAGCTCCACCTGAACAACAGCATCATATCAGGGGGTTTGCTTCTTTTAGCTCTTTGTAGATAAAGGGGACATTAAAGTTTAAGTAGAAATCTCCATACTTCAAAATTGCCCAATTTCAAATTATGGTTGGATCATTAATTTTTCTTATTTTTTAATCAAATCTGTTCAACTAAAAGCAAAGATAAAATATTCCATGAAGGAAATATGTCTGTCAACCTATGTGAGGGTGTTCAGCATGTGAAATTGCTCTAATTTTGGCAGATCTTAATTACGGAGCAGCAATCAATACAGGGGCACCTGAGAGTCAAAGTACGCAGCACCGCTGAAAAATGTAAACATTTTGAGAGACTGATTGGTATCCAAACCACAGGACCGTTACCTGTCAAGGTCCCAGAAGTGAGTACTAACCTGATGGCTGCATGCGTGTGTGAGTGTGTGTGTGAATTAGTGTGCATGTACGTCATTATATTTGATTGAAATTGAGGCACGGGACATTAAAAAAAAAGTTCTGGTTAAAATCAGAGACTCTACTCTGCTCTGGACTGACACCATCATTATATCATTTAAATTCTCTGTGATTTTATTTCTGACAAGACGGATGTACACATGGAAATAAAGGGAGAGTCCACACACCAGGACAAAAGAGATCTGGATGTATTTTTTTTTATTTCAAAACGTGGAATCAAAAGAATGTAGCATCAGAAGAAATGTAACACTAAAGACTGTGAGTAAAACATTAATATTTTATTTTAAATAAATATAGATTCATAATTAAAAAAAAAACTTTTTTAAACAGTTTAAACATTGAATTATGGGTCTACTGTTTTATTTTCATTTAACTATACTTTCAAAAGCTTTTTTTTTTATTGCCATTTCCTATCTCATAGAAATAATAAGGATTTATAGAATACCAAATTAATACATTTTAGATAAATCTGAACATAAAATGTATTATTTGTTAGTTTGCAGCTGTTTTTTTTTATTTCTTTTTAATTTATCCAATTGACCTGACTGCTAAATTTCAATGCAAACATAACCTCAGTGAACATCACAACAATCATAGCACAGTCATTTGCAAAAAACCATTACAGATAAGTTGCATTATTTGTTTGCAGGAGTCTTAATCTTGCTGCTGTGGCTCCTTGACATTTATTCCCAGCAGTGACGCTTCCTTGTTAAAACCCGCTGACGAACAGCTGGGGCGAGCCTGGAAACGCTGCTTGAGGCTCAACACTATGGGGAGGCTGCCATTGATATCCATTGTGTAATTTTCTATTAGCAGGTGGGGGATGACGGTGATTAAATCTAGGTTTTGGCTTCTGCCATCCACATTATTGTGCCGGGATTCCCCGGGTCCCTGCTCTGCGGATCCTCTGTCACATTCTGTCATGCCAGCTTTGGGCCCTGCCAGCTGGCCCCAGGAACATGGCATAACACTGACTCCCTACGCAATGCACTGCCTTTATTATCCTCAAAACAAAGAAAAAAAAACCTCAAGGTAATATTTCTGCCTAAGCCAAGGCTCTTGCTTTTATCTGGAAGCATCTTAGTGCTCTGAAGCAATAGAAATCCAGACTGATAAGCAGCAGAGGACGTTCTCATGCTTGTTCTTGTTGGTACTACTTGGTATCATTTCTCAAACATGCAGAGCTTGTCTGGGTGGACACACACTGGGACAGCGGCTAAAGGTCAGGCTTACTCAAACAGAGGCACTTCCTATTGGTGTCTGACTAGGTTGTTTGTTTAAGAGCAAGGAGGCGAGGAGAGCCACAAGAGCTCTCATTGGCTTTGAATGAGGCCACTTTACCTCACACATATAATTGAGGAGGCTTCAGCTTTGGTTTGAATCATCTCTGCAGCCACAACATCATAATTATCTCATTCACCATCCAAACACGTGCAAATTATTCTGAGGTAATCTGACCTTCACCGAAAGCGTAAAGAGGGCTGATTCACTGATTTTTAATTATCAGTGAGACTGGATATAATAGGTCCAGAATATTTCTAGAAAAAAAAAAAAGGTCTGGAAAAGGTTGATTTGCTAACGCTGTTTTTTTTCCCTCCAGTCCTTTTAGTAATTTATTATCGTTTAAAAAAATAAATACATTATTCAGCTAGTTTAATACAGTTAGTGCTTATACTTCACACATACATGAACACCAGCAAAGTTGAGAAAATAGGAGATAAAAAAAGTGGTGGTTATGCCACAACTACAACAGGATAGATTCATTTTTATTGGTTTGGTGATGTATACAATTAATTGAATTAAATTAATTGTATTTCTTTTAATGAAGATTTAATTTATGGAAAACCACTTTTTTTTTCACCAAAGCACTTCTTGGCTTCTTTAGATCAGTGTGACATCAGTTCATTAATATATGTTTTTAGATGTGTAGTTTTAACAGATAAGGTAGCTAAATGTGGGATAGAACTAGCTGCAAACATGTAGTGTTACATTTTTTTTCTTGTGAAAAATTATTATCTGTAGCATTTTTCACAGTTTGAATTTATTACCCTTTAATTCAAGGTCACCTTCCAAAGAGGATGGACATTTTTGAGAGTAATATAAATGTTTATATTTTTACTTGAACTTAAGTGAGGAAAAAGAAAATCGCATAATCTATTGATTTGATTTGATATTCGATTTTTAAGCCATATCACCTAATGGATCTAATACTTTTATCCAATTAAGTAATTTTAAGTAATTGCTGCAAACTCTGAGCTGGTAGAGGGCAGTATCCAAAACAAATTTCAGTCATCTGTGGAGAAAATGGTCAGTATGCATTAAGATGTTCTGATATTAATAGGCTTTTTAGCATCAGGTGGTGTCTAACAAAAAATAGATAAAAAAAAAAAAAAAAACACCACTAAAAGTTAAATTTGACATTTATTTCAAATTAATTGTTAGGGCACTGATGTAAGAACCACACATAAAATATATCTTAACTATATATGTTACCTTCTTTCTGAGCCTTTTTAATCCTGTATTGTAGTCAGTCTCTCAAACTGAATTTCATTGGTACATCCCTCCCTCCTTGAGCTATACAAGCCAGCTGATGTGGGACTGTGACTACCTTGGTAAATGAGGGGGAGGCAGACTTATATCCCACTAGCCACAATAAGCTCTTTCACAGAACAAATCGACACAGCTAAACAGCACCTTAATCCTTCTCAGGAGCTCAAGCAGCAGGGTAAAACCTGGAATCTAGTTTGCCAGAGCTTTCTTTCTCTCTTCTTTCTTTCTCACTGTTTTTTTTTAAAACCACATTCTGTTTGATTCTTCATTTGTGATTTTTTTAAATTTAATCAAATGCTTACAGGTGTAGTCCGGCTGAAGCCACAGGTTAAGCTCTATTTAGTTACAGTAAGAGCCAGGCTCTGCCCAGATAACCAAGAAGGCATGTTTAAACATCTTTGAAAAAGTTGTGTTCTACTGTACTCTAAGGACATCTCAGAGATGAGTATTCTGAAATATTATTTTTTGTGAAAATCTGAGAACCTGTTACTTAGAAGAACGGCTCACTACATACCAAAACCAACTTCTATCAAACAGTCTAGATGTCGCTGAAAATTACACACTTAAGCTTTAAATCTAACTCTATCTGGCCAGAAAAGTATAGAATGATAGAAAAAAAAAACTGAATTCTTCAGCCAAATCTTCAAATATGCATGGATTGAGAAAAAAACATTTCTTAATAGAAATAACAAAAATTGTATATTCATCTTACCTCATGTGTTTTATGTAAAAAGGCATAAAGCAAAATGCAGCTATATTTTAGCATACATACAGTGTAGAGTTCACCTACACATTTATTTGCACATATCTGTGCAGTTTTTAAAATGCTCTTCAGTACCAATCAGAATGCACCCTTTTTACAATTTTCTCAAGTTATTATTTTTTTAATGTTAGATTGGTTTGTGGTTTCTCTATTTTTGTCACAAAAACTGGCCAACAGAGGGCGCTAGGGCACGGCCTTCCCACCAAATGACCTTGATTAAGACATAAAAAAAATAAAAAAATAAAATAAAAAAAAGTAAATTTTAAAATTTAAATATATTGACATATTGACATTTAGATGTGCAAGATAAATATTTCATCTTTGATGATGAGTAAATGAGTTTTCATTTTCCATCGGAGTGGGGACGTATTTCCACCCTAGGGCGTAAACATCTTTGCCAATTGACTCTTGTTAAAAGTTGTACATGAGCAGTAGCTCCTCTGCAATAAAAAGTACAGTATAGGACGGCTTTGGGTGTTGGAGTGGTGTTCCATAACATGACAGGAAGTGTTGTCGCAGTTGTAGTGCGCCTGCTTTTTTTCCCAGATTTTTTTTCTTGTCGTTACACTGTTACAAGTACGGAATAACGAAATAAAATTACTCAGGGACCCAGAGTGGCAGTCTTTGGGAGTGGGGCTCGAATTCTAAATTCCAAGTGCAACACCTTAACCAGGCATCCCCAAACTCGGTCCTCAAGGCCCCCTGTCCTGCAGGTTTTAGAGTTTCCTTGCTCCAGCACAGCTGATTTTAATTGAAAGCTGATTAACAGGCTTTTGGTCTACTGCAATCATTATAACCAGCTGTGCTAAAGCAGAGAAACCTCTAAAACCTGCAGGACAGGGGGGCTTGAGGACCGAGTTTGGGGATGCCTGCCTTAAAGGAAACTTACCAAGAGAACCTGGAGGTTAAACAAGTTGGACCTGATTAGCTGAACATCAAAATTAATCAGCAGTCCAAAGACAAATAGAGACGATACACTCTGTCTTTTTCCAGGACCTGGTTTAGCAACAAGGCTTGGCTAAATGCATGCAGTGAGGCTAAAACTTTATTCTGTTTTCCCTATATCCTTATTCAAATGTCCAGATCTGACCCAGTATGGATGAAGACAGGTAGGACTGATTTAAAGCACTTTTCAGAAAAGGCAAAGAAGCATCAATAGTTTGGAACTCACATGGAAAATGATATAATATAGTGTACCTTTTCTAGATGTTTGTTAATTTGCATAGTTGCTCTTAAATAAACACATTCTCAGAAAATAAATATATTTTTATAATATATATATATATATATATTTTTTATAATATATATAAGTAAATAAAGCTGACTAATGGCTTCTCCATTTTTAAACTGGTACATCATTTTTTCAGGTTTGGGACACGATATTGGACCATGCAAAACACTGATTTACCTTAACAAAGTCTCAGGAAGGCAAAATTTATTTACAAAAAGTAGATCTGTACATGAAATTAGGTTTTGTTTTTCTAATGTTTTTTGTTGTTGGCATTCATATAAATATACCGGTGTGATAACTTAGTATAAGTTTGATTGAATTTTGGTATACGTCTATTTTGAATTTATAGCCTTCCCTGTAGTAAACCAGCCACCACTGCTGCATACTAAATCCAAATTAGCCCATGACACGTCAGGTGGGTACAGTATATCACCAAATACCCGTACTCACGGATAGCGTAACTCCATGCTGTGAATGTGTCAATGTTATGAACTGCTGTCATCTGATCTATTGGGGTCCATGTCAGTGCATGAGCTGTGCGTGCACACACATTTAAACACACATAGAGTGGGAGCACCTATTCCTTCACTATTCCTAATTAATGTTTGTGATTAACCGATTTACCTATTGGTAATTTTTTTCTCAAAGGCTGTCTTTCTGATTGGAAATAAAAACGTACAACTGATTTTACTCCGTGCTTAAAGCCCCATGGACAGCTTTCTTGTTCTGTTGACCCAAAATCAGGACCGGAAGGTGTTACGTATCACAGCCAGTCAGTCCTTGGCTTGTCTCATAGTTGAAACGTAACATAATGAACAACCTTGGCACACGGAATCAACTGGCAGGAAGTACAAAAAAAAATAGTTCAAAAATCCTCCTTTTTTCATACTTTCCTTGGCTGTCCATTCAGACATGGATTTAAAAAACATGAAATGCCAAAAACACACAGCAACCATTTATGATGAACAAAAGGGAGCCTGTCTACCAAATTTTCAGCACTGACAATGTTTACAAAATAGGTAGAAAAAAAATGGAAGCCCATCACTTTTGATGCTTGCTGCAGTCATACAGTATCTGCCCCTTTTTTTTATAACCTCCAAAAACTTTCTTAAATGTTTATCTTTAGGATCCATATCTGTTTACCTTGGGTGTGGGGGGTTCCTTTGGGAGCTTGAAATGATTTTTGCCAGTGACCTCATCCAATTTACACACGTCAACTGAGAAAAAGAGTGGGACAGATTCATGCAGCAGGTTTTGCTATGGCAGATGTAAATGCTTGTAAGAGACTTAACGAGTCCGCTGCACTCCTTGAACAAGAGTCTGGAAAACAGCAGACTTTTACATTTTTATGAATGATTTTTTTCAAGGCCTATCTACAGAAGAAGATCATCACACCCAAATTATGACTGTGTTATAAGGTTGAAAGTTCTATGCTAAAAAAAAAAGTCACTGTCAAACTATGGGACATTTTCTCTTATACAATTAGCTCCACATTTATTTATACTCCTGAATTATTCAATTTACATTAAATACAAATATGTCAGGGATATATTTGGATATTTTTTTGCCTCCATCTTACAAATCCTTATAATTTAATCTAGAAGATCAAAGGGTTTTAGAAATCATCCTTAAGTGGTCATTTAAAACAGTAAATCGTGTGCAAACTTGCCTGTTTTTTCAACATATCATTTGTAATGTGGAATATTAAAATTGCTCCAACTATATTATCTTAATTAAAATGGCAGTTTGTCAACACCTTTGATCTCTCAATAAAATAGAAAATACAATCAGAAAACAAAAATGGAATCCCCTTTTATTGTTGGCTATTTAATGGGACACCTTTTTTGATAGGCCGAACCTTATGACATCTCCCTTCTTTGACCAAGGAAACCACTTCCTTCATCCAAAACCTTGGCCTGGCCAGGGACTATTTACCTTCTCAAGGCTGTGATAAAAAAAAAAAAATGAAACGTTTGGTTAGTGCAGAAAGTATGCTGAAAAGTAGATAAAAGGACCTTCCAGTAATCTTGAAGTATAAAATGTTTCGGGGAAGTAAACAAAAGAAAATGCCTTGATGCTTCTAATTCTTGGGAGTAAAATCGTTTCATCAAACACCTGAGTGTCTGCTAAAATCGAATAAAAGTTTGATTCTTGTCCACCTTAGACAATACTTTGAATGTTCCATTTCATTTTTCTAAAATTACTTCTTGTAATGTTTATATTGTGTCTTTTATATATCTCAACCTAATTCAAAGTTAAAGGAATTATCATTTACTTTATTTTTTTTTTTTGTTTTCTGAAAATTCGATTAGATAAGTATATCTTTCTTAAATACATTTAATACAGAAATATCTCAAAATTTTGCTAGTCTATAAATAAGGTGATTTTTTTTTAAATCAGGAGCAAAATAACCGTTCAAATGGTGAAAATTATGACTGATTATACAATAAGAATGATTATTTACAATGATAAAACTTATTGAAACATACTGTATCAGGAGAACACTGTTAATAATCTTATCATAGAGGGAAGTTTTGCTGCAGGACCTTTTCTAACCTTGACTCTCACTACAGTTTTTACTGCCTTTATTTAAAGAATGTCCCAAACGTCAAACAATCTATTCAGTGATTTGTGCAATGCCTGAAATTATTAGACACAGCTTAAATCCATGTGTTATTCAAATACAAACACACAGAAACTCACTCACTTCACCCGTGTCTGGGACACGGCAAATATTGCATTTGGCGAAACCACATTAAAGGTGAGTTTTGTTATTCTGCCTTTGGTCCTGCTAGACTCATCATTTATCCTCTATGGCCTCCAGGATGTCTGCCATCCCCTCCCCTCCCTCATGTTTGTTTTAAGAAAAATCCCGCTCCCAAGATGGGAGTGCAGAGACTGACACAAAAGTTAAAACACATCTTTCATGCCTAAATAAATCTGACAAAGAAATGCTTTATGAACTGCCACCTGAAGGTAGTCCTAAAAGCCGCTGTGAGCAAAGTGGCCGTATCGTTTAATCCAATTGGCTTCCTCCTTCCAAAACAGTCTTAGCAGATGGTAGGGTGTAATATGAAAGTTATTCACCCACTCACTACTGCAGCACGTCTGTTATATCACCATGTCCTGTTATTCTTTATGGGTTCCATAGGCACTAAAGAGGAGAGAAGTTATTTTCTTTTCATTACTCCTCTCTCTTGGGGGACTGCAAGACTTGGTCCAGCTCTTCCTTTTGAGTCCAGAAATTCTTTTCAATTAAAGGCCTATCCTACCAGATGGTAGAGACATTAGACCAGGGCTTTGCTGTTGTGCCGTCCCTGCAGCCGATGGACAGCCATTTCATTTACCAGGCAGTAAATCTTAAGGCACCTAATTCCCCCGCCAAACAGGCAGCCGGCAACCCGTCAACTCGCACCAGCCTGACAACGGTGTCACGGACTGAGCTGAACTTTTGCCATGCAGATGTCCGTGCCCTCAATCACACATGTATTGTCTTTTCCGCAGATCAATTAAAAGGAGGAGGTCTAAAAAAAGGGTCCATTTGTAAAATGGATGTCCTCTAGGAACTGTAACAGCAGCAGAGAGCATTGGAAGCGTGAATAATTTATCCTGAAACCCTATCACAGTGTTTGTATCGGTTTCCATCATAAAGCTTGGCCAGGGAGCGGGGCGGAGGGGCATACATCAGCAAGTGTGACAGGCTCTGCAGGGAGGGTACAGTAGTGGGTTCTTCTGGGCAACCACATACACATAAATCCATTTGCTGTCACCGGAGGAAGAGAATAGGAGGAAATGGTGAGGTGGAAGTGCTCTTTGCCAAATCACATGCATCCGAGATATCCCATATTGATAGCTATCTTATAGTGTGATGCTCTACACTTCAGTCATATATATAAAAGAAAGACCGATGCTTTCATTCATTTCTTCTTCAAGTTTTAAATGTATTTTACTTGAAGAAAACAAAAATAACCCTAAAAAAGAAAAAAAGAGAATAGATAATTGTTTTCATGACTTGGAAGTAGTTTTTTTATGTTGCATTACATTAAAGTTGTTTATTTAAATCATAAAAAAGGGTTTATAGCACCATTACAAAAGTGAGAATAATCTCTAAACCCAACATAACTCCAAACGTCAGTGTATTTCAATGTGATAGACCAAAATACTGCAGCGCAGCAGATGAAAAATGATACAGGGTTTTAATGTCTAACAAATAAAGACTGATTTCATCAGTTTAGTGTACCTGCTATACGATTACTGCATATTAGAGAATACAGAATCAATAGGAGCAGTGAGGTTTGAAGGTATTTTCTATAAGATTTTAAGTAAAGTACAGAGATTCCATGTAAACAACTAAACTTCAGCTGTTCGGAATAGCAGGCGTGAAGGTAACCGTTTTTGTTATAAGCAGTAAAATTATCATTACATAAAAGAAACTTTTAAGAAAAAAACTAAAAATGTTTGTAAGTTATTTCAACTTTGTATAGATATATATGAAATGGACAAATTCAAAATGCAGGGTTAGTAAACAGTGTTTCTTAACTATGGTAGTAAGTGATTTTCTCATATCAGTTTTATAAGCTAGTATGATCCTCGTTTATTGTCTTAAAAGTGGAGGAATAGAAATATAAAATTATATGAACTATTTTGCAAGAATGTAACAGAAATGTGTGTTTCTTCTGGGTATTAGCCAGCCACACTTGTTGGCTTGATGATAAGTGGAGGGTTCTGTTTACTGTTTTATTGCATTTGTTTATTGCACTGTTGAACCCAGCAATATAAAACTATCATGGTTCTCTTATGCTACTGATGAAGTGGAAAACTGCTTCCCGATTTATTGTTCTATCACAATGGCAGCACAAAGAGGAGGTGAGAACTATCTGCTGTGTTGTAGAGCCTGTTTTATCCTTTACTCAATGATCTAGGCTGACGTTAGCTTAGTCAGTGCAGTCATTTGAGTGTTTCAGAACATTATTGGCAAAAATATAGTTGATTGAGTGAAAAATACTAGAACAATTCTTCACAAACAGCTGTCAGGGTGAAATACATCAATTAAAAGGTTGAAATTGGAGAACAAACTTAAAATCGAATTGTAGATTTAATTTTAGTTTTAAGTTCAGAGAAAGTGGGCAAATTATGTTTATTTGTAAAGAAGTAAAACAAAAAAAGCATGTTTTATAATTATCTTCTATTTGCTTCACACATTTTTCTTTTATGCCGATTTAGGAAAGAAAATTCCCCTTTAAAAAGTGCCAGTTTTACAATGCTATAAAATGGGGAAACCTTAAGTGGTATTACTTCTGAAAAGTACTGCAGAAATTCACCCTTAAGCATCTTTAACAGCTTGCACAGACCACTGTATTACTGCATTTTAAAACTCTGGGTTCAGCTATAATGCTGCATAAACATGTAAAGGAAGTGGCATCACTCATCACTTACAGTTCTCATGTTTGTTTTCCCTTTGACCAAACCGGCTCTGAAGCCAACTCTGACTCGACATCACTTGGATCAAAAATGCTGCTTATCACAGGAATGTTTAAGATTCTGAAAAATGATGCATATGTTCCGTGTTATTTTAGTTTGGATAACATTGTTTCTGTGTAATCAGAGAGACAGACTCCACTCCATTGGGAAGAGCAAATTCACTTGGAAGGATTAATGATGACATTTTATTTTTTTCATCCAAAATGCAATATCTCTCAGTCAACTTAGCCTGATCCCACTGTAAATCATCACCTACAGCTAGTTTTTATTTTTTTTTTGTAAAGAAATCCACATGGTAGCAAATGGTGTATGTAAAGCTAAATCTTTATTTTTCTAAGAATAACTAACACTACCTCTCACCGCTCTATGACCTTGTAGTGGTAGGTTTCACATTTAATTTAAAAATATATGATTGCCAAACTAGTTTACTGATATTTTAATTACCAACTGGTTGTATTTAAAAATAAAGTATTTATAGTAATTCCTGTCAAACCGTAAAATGTCAAATTTGCTGCTGGGACAGAAACGCATCAAACAGATGCAACAGGTGTCAGTCCAAGTCCGAATAGGTATCTAAGACAAAGGAAAGAAAGAAGAGGAAAATATGAAAGCTTTGCAAACACTGATAAATTGGGGGGTTGAATAAACTGCCATGCTGCACAATATATATAGTAAAATTGCAAACAATGTGTGAAGTTTGCTGTAGGTCATCTTTAAACATGAGGGAGAGGAATCAATCCTTGGTTCAAGTGTCGACCAAAGAATTTCTTTCAGTTATTTCTAAACAAATGGTATTCATATAGATGGCTAATAACAGAATATGTACCCAGCTATAAGTTTCATTTGATACTAAACATTCAAGAAAGTCAAATAAAAGTTTGTTTAGATCATAATTAAAATAAACATTAATGATCTTAATCATTTGATCTATATGGCTGTTGAGCCTCCTTCGTCTGTTTGCTTTTGTAATTTAAGTTCCATTTTTTTTTTATGAATAAAGAGTTGAAAATAATTATGTCATAGATGGCCAGTCCAGCATGGTGTTAATGTTAACGCCACCAAAAGGTCAAAGGAGATGTGGTTAGTTGGTTTCTATTCAGCGTTCTAGACAAGCAGATCCAAAGCCGGAGTCGATGAGAATGGGCTCCAAGTCCATGCCCCATAATGCTGCATGAAGACACTACTATCCTTTCCCAAAATCTAACTTATGGTTATATAAAAGCATGTATTTTATAAATAAATAAAAAAAGGGAAGTAAACTTTTAAAGCACTAGTATACAAATAGCAATCCAAAGTGCTTTGCAGAATGTCAAAGCGCGGAGAGACTTTTAGATTAACCTGCTGTATATGCCGTGAAACGCAACCAAGAAGTGAGTTGCCAACTAGTATTTGCCAGAAGTGGTGTTGATTTACTCATTATTATTGTTGTTGTGATGCTGTGACTGAGTCGAGATAGGTGAATCTACCAGACACCAAGGGTTCTGCCCTGCTGTGCCGATGATTCACTCACTCCTCTAGTATACAAATTAGGTTATGTTTGTGCTATGACTGAATCACTAATGTATCCTCCGATTTGTCCCACACATGAATTATACTGAAAATGGTGCTGTGTCAGGTCCTTACATGCTACACCAGTGAGCTGAAATAGAACAGACTGGATCTGGAATAGATAAAAGAGAGATTAATGTGGTGGATTTATTCCAGATTAATCTGAAAAATGTCATTTATATATATATATATATATATATATATTCATGTTTGTGTGCATTTTTTATTTTGTCTAAATGTCATAACAATTGTCTTATTTCATTGTTTTCATCTAGCCTACTGATTCCTGGTTGCCAGAACTTCAAAATACAGCTACAGTAATCTTTGTAACCTGCTGTAAAGAAACATACAAGGCTGTTCAAGTTCTATGATTAGCTCATTTAATCTTATTAAAGCCATGATAATTTTCAATTTTAAATGTAAAGAACCAGAAAATATAGTTTAATTAGCTAAATATTTCAGGAAACAAATGAAAGAATTATTAAAACAAGCTAATAGTAATTCAGTTCACTCAGAATAGCTGCCGTTTCAACCACTATGACTTGGTGACATAATGAACACTGAACTTGTAACGAGAAGATCTGGAAACACCAGGATTCAGCCAGACATGGAGTGGGTTTGAAAGATTTATTAAGATAGCTTGCACTAATATTTAGGAATGCGATTAGGCAGACCAGTAGCAAGCTACAAGTGGCAGGTGACATCAGAACCATTTGGCGATACGCAGAAAAGACAGGTAGCAGGCTTGAGCAGACAGATGAAGGCAGGACCCGCTGGTGACAGGCTAAACTGACTGATTTCTGACCTGAGAAGGCAAACGGTGACTAATCTGAATACCAGAGAAGTTTAAAATTATTCATACTGCTGACATAAATAATTCTTTACCTTGTTATTAGCCAAGACATACATCTCTGATGAAAGTAGAACAGGGATCCAACTATTGTAACTCACCTATATGACAAATGCAACTAGTCATTAAATTGTTTAAATTGCATGTACTAATACTTATAATTTCATAGTACTATTATGAAATTATAAAATACATAACACCTCCAATATGAAGGTATATCTGAAGTATATAAACTAAAATATTTAAACATATTATATTTGTCAAAATAAACCCAGCTTGCTCAATGAAAGGGTAAATCTCACATTAAAGTTAAATAGTGGTTCTTACTACTTAGGCTCTGATGTGATACTTTTGGCTGTTCCAAAATAAATCTAAATCTCGTCAGCCATCTCTGACCATGTTCATTCTCTTTTGGTAAGTGATTAAAAGAAATATTTGATTCACCTTTTTTATTGTCACACCCAACGGCACATCATACAGACGTGATCTTGGATGTGCAGGCGACCTGAGCAGGTACTCAAAATGGCCATTTTTATATTATCTGTGACATCATTTGAAAGGCATCTATAGGTTTATATAACAAAACAACATTTACTTTCACCATTTATCATATCTGATAGAGAATATATTAGAGGGTCTTCAAAGAGCTCTCTACGTCTTAAACTGCAGAATGTAAGTGAATCATATATAAGAAATAAGAGCAAGTTTTTCTGATTTTTCTCCACAAAAGATAGAAATATATGTTATAAGATCGTTACACATGACAAAGCATATTTTTTAAAAGATAATCCTTGACAGGATAGGATGGATTAAATGTATACATAGGAAATATTTGGTCTACAAATAAGGACCTTCAGTTTTTGCTTGGAAAGTCATCATTTGCAGACCATTTCCAGAGCGTCACAGTTGACGTCTTGTAAAAACAGAGGTCCTGGTGAGTGAAAAGCAACCATCCTGAACTCCTTTTAGCTCAATCCCAGCCAGCAATCGCAGACTGTAACTCCTACTCCTACCGAGCAGCTGGACAAAAAGGAGAAAAACGGTTTGGTCTTATAGACTTCTTCTGCCAGCAGACTCTCCGTGGTCAGCATCTGGAGTATGAGCCAAACTTCGATTGTCTGATGGAAAAGTGGGTTTTTCTGCTGCTCCAAGTCAAAATCTGGTTTCAAAAGAGAATATAGCTTGCTAGAAAGCTGTTTTTTTTTTGCCTTAAGTTGTTTTAACCAGATTTTTGGAATAATTGAAGACATCAAAAAGAGTTAATAGAAGCCTGAACAAAAACAAAAGCCACAGCTATTTTCAAAAGGGGGCTAGAAGTACTGAACTAATTCCTGATGGACAGGCTATGAACATAGTTGTTTTGAAATACAAAAGCTTGTAGACTGGATGTGCATTTAGAAAAATAGTCTGTGCAGGAAAAAAAATTAAATTGAAGCCTTGGATGAAAACATGAGTGAACAGACTAACAGAGTATGAATAAATACAACCAATATATTAGGATTTATTTAATTCATTATAACTTCATTCAATTGCTAAGTGGAAAAATATTTCATAGCCAACCTGTCTCTGTGTCAGATAGTAATTGTCCTCAAAATGGACTCGAAATGTTGCTCTTGATAACAAGACATTAGTTTTAGAATTACTTAATTTCAGCCACATTGGTAGATGTGGGAGCCTGCATGGCTTGTTTACTGACATGCCACATTATCTCAGGTGGAAAGTCAAGATTTGCATAGGCAATCCAACCCTCTTCTTATTGTTTCTTTTGAACACATTTAGAAGTGGTCTTGTTTGTACACTGTGGCACACATAACTGTTACTTAAAATATACTTGAGCTTAAGGTTTCAAGGTGACCTGAGGATTTTGTGCTAATGAGCAGATTTTATCATCTGGCTTTAAACCAAGTTGTTTAGGTCCTGAGACAGCAAACCATTCAAGAACATAACACCACAACCACAGTGTCAGGTTGTGTGGAGGTTTTTAAAGGACCCAAATGCAAAGACAGAAGCTGAGTCAGTTTCTTGCAGATTTGATAAGCAATGGTGGCAACAGAAGCTTAAATCCAGAAATAACTCACCAAACACAGGAACCAGAGCAAAGGGAACACATAGGTCAAGGAGGGAATGAGGAAAATCCTGCAAACAGTAACTGCAGAGGCGGGGTATAAATAACTAAGAGCACAAAGACTGGAGTAATCAACTGATTGGGAGCAGGTGTGGACAGAAGGATCTAGAAGAGAGCTTGGATAAGGAGACTGACACAAGGGGGGTCCATAGAGTAAACAAGAAATACAACCAGAAAACAACTAGAATAACACAAAATGGAAATGAAACTAATTAGAAAGAAAACACAGAATAACATGAATCATAATGTAACTGAAAACTCAAAAAGAAAACTTAAACAGAACAAAAAGTGCATAATCGTCACACATTGTTGTAGTTGGATTATCTTTTTCTATTAACCTATGTGATTTACATTAATGATAATAATAATAATAATACACACCTTCAAAAAATAGCTTTTCTTGTTAGTTCATAGATATTTTTTCTAAAAGGCTTGATATTTTTTAGAACATATGAGAGCGATTCTATCAAGGGTGTAATTTTGTGGTGAAAGTTGCTGGGGAGCAACAAAAAGGTGGACTCGCAGTAATGCCATCAGAATAATATATAGATTTGAATGCCATACGTTTATTTAATACCTGAAAACTGTTGAAAACACAGTGGTTACAAAATTCAATAATGCTAATGTTACTAAAATACTCAATAATTAGAATAAACTGTTATGAAGCACAGTTGTTGCTATGGGAGAGGTGAGTTTGTTGTGATGCACTTAACACAACTGATCCACAGATTTGAACGGGGCTAAAAGGCTTGCATCAAGAATGGATCAGACAGCGAATGGATAAGAATCAAGGTCGAGATTGTCTTTTTAGATTGTCTTTGACATTCTTGTGATTGGCTAAAATCCTTTTAACATGGTTTGAATATAAGTAGGTTATCATCTCCAGACTTTAAATAAACATGAAAAAACATAAATCTAAAAAAATTCAAACACTTTAAATTTAAATAAAAAAAGAGAAAACAATGCTGGGGAAAACAACTTCTGGCGACAGGCTGGTGACCTGTCTAGGATGTACCCTGCTTTTTGTCAATAGACTGCAGGAGAATCAGCCCTACCCCCAAAGACCCTGACAGACAAATATTAGCAGAATGGATGCCAAATGTACAGTGGGGCAAAAAAGTATTTAGTCAGCCACCAATAGTGCAAGTTCTCCCACTTGAAAAGATGAGAGAGGCCGGTAATTTTCATCATAGATATACCTCAACTATGAGAGACAAAATGAGAAAAAAAAAAATCCAGAAAATCACATTGTCTGATTTTTAAAGAATTTATTTGCAAAATACGGTGGAAAATAAGTATTTGGTCAATAACAAAAGTTAATCTCAATACTTTGTTATATACCCTTTGTTGGCAATGATAGAGATCAAACGTTTTCTGTAAGTCTTCACAAGGTTTTCACACACTGTTGCTGGTATTTCGGCCCATTCCTCCATGCAGATCTCCTCTAGAGCAGTGATGTTCTGGGGCTGTCGCTGGGCAACACGGACTTTCAACTCCCTCCAAAGATTTTCTATGGGGTTGAGATCTGGAGACTGGCTAGGCCACTCCAGGACCTTGAA
Source organism: Cyprinodon tularosa (assembly GCF_016077235.1). Classification (NCBI taxonomy): domain Eukaryota; kingdom Metazoa; phylum Chordata; class Actinopteri; order Cyprinodontiformes; family Cyprinodontidae; genus Cyprinodon; species Cyprinodon tularosa. The sequence goes on along the minus strand of NW_024038908.1, from coordinate 365,689 downwards.
ATGCTTCTTACGAAGCCACTCCTTCGTTACGTGGGCGGTGTATTTGGGATCATTGTCATGCTGAAAGACCCAGCCACGTTTCATCTTCAATGCCCTTGCTGATGGAAGGAGGTTTTCACTCAAAATTTGACGATACATGGCCCCATTCATTCTTTCCTTCACACGGATCAGTCGTCCTGGTCCCTTAGCAGAAAAACAGCCCCAAAGCATGATGTTTCCACCCCCATGCTTCACTGTAGGTATGGTGTTCTTTGGATGCAACTCAGCATTCTCTCTCCTCCAAACACGAAGAGTAGAGTTTTTACCAAAAAGTTCTATTTTGGTTTCATCTGACCATATGATATTCTCCCAGTCATCGTCTGGATCATCCAAATGCTCTCTAGAAAACTTGAAACGGGCCTTGACATGTACTGGTTTAAGCAGGGGGACACGTCTGGCACTGCAGGATTTGAGTCCCTGGCGGCGTAGTGTGTTACTGATGGTAGCCTTTGTTACTTTGGTTCCAGCTCTCTGCAGGTCATTCACTAGGTCCCCCCGTGTGGTTCTGGGATTTTTACTCACCGTTCTTGTGATCATTTTGACCCCACGGGGTGAGATCTTGCGTGGAGCCCCAGATCGAGGAAGATTATCAGTGGTCTTGTATGTTTTCCATTTTCTAATAATTGATCCCACAGTTGATTTCTTCACACCAAGCTGTTTACCTATTGCAGATTCAGACTTCCCAGCCTGGTGCAGGTCTATAATTTTGTTTCGGGTGTCCTTTGACAGCTCTCTAGTTTTGGCCATGGTGGAGTTTAGAGTGTGACTGTTTGAGGTTGTGGACAGGTGTCTTTTATACTGATAACGGGTTCAAACAGGTGCCATTAATGAAGGTAACGAGTGGAGGACAGAGGAGCCTCTTACAGAAGAAGTTACAGGTCTGTGAGAGCCAGAAATCTTGCTTGTTTGTAACTGACCAAATACTTATTTTCCACCATATTTTGCAAATAAATTCTTTAAAAATCAGACAATGTGATTTTCTGGATTTTTTTTCTCATTTTGTCTCTCATAGTTGAGGTATATCTATGATGAAAATTACCGGCCTCTGTCATCTTTTTGAGTGGGAGAACTTGCACTATTGGTGGCTGACTAAATACTTTTTTGCCCCACTGTATGTACCTTTGGCAGATTAGGCAAAATTAAAAATATATAACCAAATACTAGTACCTACTGGTCAAATCTGACTGACGCTTCTCCTGCCTTGTTGTCGCTCACTCCTCCTTTCACGTAGCTATGTAGTCCACACAGTGGATACCCACTGCTAATCCTATGAGGCCTCAAAGCAGGTGGGCAGGAGCAATAGAAAGGGTGAAAAACAAGGAAGATAAAAAGCGATATTTTTGAAAACGCCTTAAACAGTGCACAGCTGCTGTTGCTCAAGGTTACTTCTATCAGCATATGTTGATGCGTTGAGGGAAAGAATGAGCATGAAATATTGGGGGGGGGGGGGGGGGGGGGGCTGTCCCTGTCAGACCAAGGTTGGTGAAAACATGTCCACCCCTACTTACTCTGTGTTTTCCTCCATCAGCTGTTGCTTTTGTCTTACTATACACACTCCCTAGATGCTATTTCTTTGCCAGTTTCTATCTTACTTAAAATCATAAATATTCGCCTCAACTGAGGCAAGTGTAGAGCTCCTTAATGATCCTCTTGGAGTGATTTTGGTACACCTAGAGAGGAACAGCACTGTTTGGGTTTTTCTGTTTTCTCTTTTTAAGAGTCATAGCATTTACTGTTTCTCATTTGTTTATCAGTTTCTTTAAAGCAGGGAATATTTGCTATCTTTCTGCCGAATTTTAGTTGTTGGACCAGTTTATTGTGGGTCCTCTTATTTTGCTAGTCAGTAATAACTCGAATAATATCACAAATCATAGTTTTTAACATATATAACAATTACATTTTTTAAATGTGGCCAATTTGGTTTGAACAAAAATTATTGCAGTTAAAATGTCATTTACTCAGGTATGATTAAATAACATTTTATGTTATAACATGAATAACATGAATTATTCAGGTATGATATCAAAACTCCATTTATGACCTAAACACTTATGGATTTTATTTTTTCCTGATTGTGGCCTTCATCAGGGACAGATTTCTCAGTGATTCCATTTTAATTAAAGAAACTTTTAATGCCTCATTAAAAGGTTTTTAAGGTACTTGACAGTTTGTGGCTTTGTATTTTATCTATTTCAGTTGTCGCTCATCTGGGTGAATATATAAACACATTTAGGACGTAATAAGTACGTAAAAAAAACTTAACTCTAATTCCTCCTTCTTTAAGTCATGTCCCAATATGTAACATGTAACATATGAAACTGATCTGCATTTCTTTCTCTTTCAGACTGCAGGATTTGAGGGTGAAGTGTAATTTAACCCAACGGCCATAAATAGAACATGCACAGCATATCCCCAAAGGAGTTGAATGCATATCATGTTAGCAGGGCTATGTAGGTGCTAACCTGCTGCTGGCAGCCTCCATGCTAAACAATACTTGTTACAGAGAAATGTAGAAATTGGATCACTGTTGTGTGAAAAGTGAACTAATGTTATGTGGGTTAAAACACAAGAAAGTGTAACGCAATCTAACGCTTATTGTTGACAAGTTCTAGTTCCCTTGACAGAATTATATTACAGGCAAAAGAAATGGCATGGATGTTTTTGGGATGCATAGTGGGATATGTGGGGTTGAAGATAAAGGAAGCTATTATTAAAAAGAGTAACATCAATACTGGCTTTTCCCGTTTTCATCTGTGGTCTTTTTTATTTTTTTTTTTGAATCAGTAAAATGGCCAAAACAGCAATGCATTCCTAGTTAAAATTAGTATTTAAACTCAGAAATGTGACTTTTGCACAACAACACCACACAAACATGTTAATATATTTTTTGCAACAAAACATTTAACATTCTACAGATAATTTATTTTCTCAACATTTCTATGACTTAAAAATGATGCTTGCATTGAATCACACCAAAAGATAAACAAAACAGCAATAAAGGCAGGTACAATTTCCATTGCTGTAGCTGCAACAACTGAAAGGGTTTGCTCAATTGTTTAATTGGTAAATGTTTATCTTTACTCAATAAAAATAGTAATATTTTGAACTCATCACCAAAAATAAAAAAACAGTGAGATGCAAAACCAATTTGGGCCTCTGTAGACCCGAAAAAAAAAGCAGATAAAAACTGTTTCTCTGTGTCAATACGATTGATTAAATAGAGTTACAGTTTTTTTTTACAAGAGTATATAATCAAAAGACATTTATTGAGTCTTACATCTTTGATACAGGGGGCCAAAACAGGGACTAGTTCTAGTTCTAAAAGGGCAACGGCCCACGACCACCTATGACTGGAAAATTAGAAAAATATTTTCATAATTCTACTTTACAATCTATGTTGGAATTAACAGCAGTGCCTTTTATTTGCAATTGGGATTCGAAGTGCGAAGATTCTCCCTATTTACTGCAATGTGCAGGCAGCGTGCAGGCAGCATGCCAACAGCGCATGGTGAGAGAGAGGGAAAAGGAGGCAGTGTTAAGGATCCACTCGCTCCTCTCTCCCGAGGACAGAGTTCTTTGTTTTTAAGTGTTGTCACTAAAGTCTACATTAACACATAAAAAAGTTGCCAGATTTTGCATTTGGCACTTAGAGGTAGAGAGGTCTGAAAAGTTGCTACAGTTATTGTCAAACACAGTAAGATGTGAATACTAGTACAAAGGCGTAACTCAGTCTGGTAAGGCTCAGTTAACTCCGGCCTAAAACAGGCCAACGCAACAGCCCTTGCTGTAACATAACCATAGCAGTAGGGCTGGGAATTGATAAGATTTTCACGATTCCGATTCCCTTATTGATTCTGTGAAATAATGAACTTGGTAAGTGCAAGGTGACATTCGTCTACCTTTGCCTGGGACATTCTATTTCTGCCTGCCTCGGCGAAAACAGAAGGCAGTGAACGGGAGCTACCAGCCTCTGAGCCAGCCAGGCTACCTGTCTCATCATCGTCATCTAAATCTAATGGAGAAGGCCTCCGTTTAATTAAAAAACATTACTGTACAAATTCAGGAAATAAATTCATCTCCCCCTGATTTAAATAAATGAGCGTCACCTTTCTCTTGCTTCCTGAACTGTGGAGCAACTTTGTAGCATGTTTAATAAACCCAAAGAGGGGTAGAAATTGGTTTATTTCCAGAAATGACATGTGATTTACTATGAAGCACATTAAGCACAGCCAGTGATATAAAACGAGCTACTTACTACCAGAGTTGCCTTCCATGCTGGTCATAACTTTAGCTTCTGTCCAAAAGTATCAAAAACACGGCATTCTTTAAAATGTAAGCCATGGTCTGTGCGCAGGAGTCTCTGCATGTTGGATGTATTTCCTCCCACCGATTTAATTGCCATTTTGCAATGATTGCAAAGCACCTTGTTGCCATCTTTCTCTTCCTCAAAATGAAGCCAAACTTTCGATCGCTTTGAGCGCTTTTGTTTTGCGTTTCTAGACTTACGCCTGGTCACGTCGTACTTGCTTACTGAATGCCGTGTGCGTAACCTGCATAAAAATTATGACGTAAGTCGTGCTGCCCAGCGCTAGGCTCTGGCCCTGCCTGGAATAATTAAGAGAATTGATAAGCGAGCTGCCAAACGGTGCCATGGAATTGGAACACATGGAACCGGTTCTGAACAGAAACCGGTTTTCGATTCCCATCCCTACATAGCAGTCAGTTAACAACTGGCTTCTGTAAGAGCTTTTCTTTATACTATGAACTCCGAGTTAGCCCCGAATTTGAAACTAGGCAATACCTGCTGCTTTCCAGACTAATATGCCATGAATCAGGCATTAATTAATCTGGCTAGCAAAACCAATGGTGTGTTTCCATCTGATTTGCATGCAAAGTCTAAATGGCCTGTACTTATATAGCACTTTTTCAAATCAGGAGACTTGACCAAAGCACTTTACACACATTTTATCTTACTGAACTACGGCTAAAAATTTTCTGAATACCAACATTAACTTAAGATTTTAAAATTTTAACTAATATAATATAAATATTCTGGCACCTGTCGTTTTTACCAATGTTGTGCCATGTGCCATGATTGTGGTTTTGGACATCGGGAACCAGTGTCCATGTTTCATCTTCACATGGCGAGAGAAGAAGATACAGTTTTGGCTCATTAACAGCTGTAGGACCTCTGCAACCCCCCTTTCTCAGCCAACTGCCTCAACAGGAACACCCACAGAGATGTGACTTGAACCACCCTCCATGTTGAGGACATTGAAGACCACGACATACAGGATTTCATTCTCTTTTTCGTATGAAGCTGCCCGAGGGTCCACATTGGAAGAAGCAAAAGCCATGAAGATCGTTTTGATTCTCATGAGACAGGTGCAATACAGTATGTCTGAGTGGCTTTGCCATATTGTGACATCTTCAACAGAGGCAGGTCCCCAAGCAGATCTGATACCTATACTGGTTCCATTGGGTAGTCACAGCTATGCCACCCATTGGTATGTGAGGTATGTGAGGATGAAGGTATATGCTGCTCCAAATTATCAAAAAAATGTAAATAGGATCACAATCCTAATGAAATGAGTTTGCAGATGACGCTTTCAGGTGAACTTTCTCTCATGTTAAACATTTGTTTTCCAACTCATCAAAAAAAAATAAAGCAAAGAAGATAGAAGAAGGCAGCTCAGAGCATTGAAGCGTCAAAGCCTTCTAAGGGCACCCAAAGTCCAAGTTGTGACATTTTAGACTCCTGGAAAAAATTTGGTGTGAACGCTCCATACCCTTTGTAGCAAAGAGGGGAGGTTTGTGCAGGGCATATATTAAGGTTTGCATTATTTAAGGAAGGAGTTAAAACTGTGAATCAGATGCCACACTATCCAGCTGTACAACTTGAGTGTTTCAGGATATACATCAGATTCCGTGCAAGTTTTCACAGGCATTTAATTGGCCTTAGTATTAATATGATTTAAATAAATATTCATACAAAACATGTATCATATAATTAATACCTAAACATAGTACATGTATATCAAAAATAGATTGTATGTTGTTATCAATAGTGTATTGATAAATACTTCAATAATATTATAAATATATACACATTTTTTATAAATGATCAACAGAGTTATTGTGTTCTGTCAAGACTAGGTGAAAACTTTACTTGGATACCATTTTTTTTTTTTTTTTTTTTTGTATTTTAACCAAAGGGAAAATATAAAGATGGTATTTCATGAATCCCTAAATCACCCGACACATTGTCTATTCTGTAGTGATGTAATCACTTCAGACCCTAAACCAAAAACTTTAGCCTTGTGGTTAGCCAAGTTATAATGTGTGAACTTTAGGAAAGCCTCAATTATAAAAACCACTACGTTTCCTTTTTTTTTTTTTTTTTAAGAGCCGACATGGCGCCATTTTCATCTTGACACAATACACACTCAGATATTCACCTGACCTGCTGTTGGAGAGTGAATCAGAGCCCAAAATATATCCTTAGGCATAGAACAAGCCGCCTGCAAAACCACTAACAAGTCTGCTTCCTGTCTGAAATCTCCCACCCAGTAAAAGTTTCCAAGCCATTCCAGTGACAGAAAGATGTGATAAGTAATACACTCTTGGCTACCTAAAGTCTTCCCTGCAGTCACAAACCTATTGTTGTCTATTATTTTTGTCTCTTTTGAGTCCTTTGAAAAATATCAAAGTGTTGGAAGCAGACGAAGCTGTAAACAATTAGTTTCTGGCTCGATTACAGCAAAACGTTAGACTACGAGAGTGAAAAAGAGTGAAACTGGCAGCTTAGGAGAGAAAAGCTTGTGTATCTGCAGCAATTTTCTTTTCCCATTTCTCACTGATTAGACAAGGCATGGGTGTGGGAACTGAGATATTATTGTCCTAAAAAAATGACAGCTTGACAAGGCGGTCTCTAGTTTAAACTTCACAGGAAGGAGTGAGATGCTCACAAGCCCTGGCATATGAGCGGATGGCCACAGATGCAAACCTTCAACATTGTAACTCACCAATGCACACATAGACATGCTCAGGAATGTGTATTTGTATAACAATATACGGCTGCAACATTGACTTTGCTTTCATGTGTAAAGAACAGACAGTAAGGATGGATGCCAAGATCTTTGGTTCATTTTGTTTCCCTTAGAAACGTATCTGCCAAATACTGTAGGTATCACTCTTATGACAGAGCAAGGGAAGAAGAGAAGGAATGGAAGTGGAGGAAGGTCTGGTCGAGCTGAAGCCTGTGCTGAAACCTGGTTCCAAGCCAGACAAGGAAATGAAGAAATAGGATCAGACCAAAATATGTAAGCCCTATCATTATGAATACACCTTTTCAAAGGCCACACATAAGGCACGCATTTTTTACCTTTTGTTCAAGAGAAAGTGTTATGCCTTTTGTTGAGAAATTTGTTGCACACATGAAAAATAAATCGTAAAGGTATAAAGTCAACTGTTTGAAAATGGCAATGAACGCGTTGCAGTATTATGATCATCAAGCAGTCAAAGCAGCGAACACAAAACACTCATAGAGAATTTTATTAGTTGCAGTTTTGAAATATAACTAAATAAACCAGAGTTAATGCTACACGATGGTTTTGGTTTTGCTAAGGAATTAATGAAAATAGTTTAATTGTGATGTTTGAAGTGGATTTTTTTACTCAATAGACCAAAACTGCTTATTTACAGCATAACTTTAGTTTAATCTAATTTCAATATTCAACCCTGTTCCTTTTTTTCACTGTGATAAAGTCTTTGTCACAGTGTTCCACTAAAAGTTACCGGAACCCCAATATATTAACTTTGAATATCGACACTAAGGCGAACCTATTACTGGAAAATTATATTGTTTTAAAACATTGACTGCATATCTATGAGTGGCATGTCAGTAACCGAGCAGACTGCAGGGTATTTCCTGCAGCAATCAAACAGCTTATAACAGCTTTAAAATAGCCAAAATGAATAATTTTCTGAATAATGATAATGTTTGTGTTAACAATAATGAAAATTTGATCAAATATGTATTGCAGATTTTAGCTCATACTGTATCTTTGTAACATAGTCAGTATAGCTAACATTATTCCTACCATCAAATAATGGCAAAATGAAATTGAAAGAAATATTGAGTTAATTTCAAAATGACTCTGAATAAAACTTACAAACCTATGTTAATTTACTGCTCTGTTTCCTATTTCACATTTTGCTGCTCTTAATCATTTAAACAGTTAGTTTTAGTTAATTTTGTCACAATATTGAAAAACATAAATACTGTAGCCTGTCTAATTAAAAAAGTATATCTTTGATAAATCAAAATGTTAGGAAACGGAGTTTCTATTTCCTTGGTATGATGAAAATGTTTAGTAGAAACATTTCTTTAATAATATCACTGAAATTACATTACAATGTTAAAAAATTATGATAATAATAATAATATAATATAGTTGCTCCTATCAAAAACAGAAAAGTAAGCATTCTTTTAATCACACTTTCTTAATTTGATCATTTGATTAATACAGTAACTTGTTCATGGATCACACGGTTATGCTTCTGTTTCCTTGAACCCCTTATGCTTAGTGTGAGGGATTGCATTTAAGTCAAGGAGTCGATGCAATCAACTGGTTTTCCTTATATAGACAAATTTGAATCAATTTGATTGGTGAACTGTAAAGTGCTTTGAGATGATGTGTTGTGAATTGGTGCTATATAAATTAATTTAATTGAAATGAATTGAATTATGGGCTCATGGGTTAAATACATTGGTTTTATTTTATTTCTAGATACGTTTCAAATGCTTTCAAGACCCAAATTTTTTTTTTTTTTTCAAAAAATTTAAATAACTAGGTAATATTTCCTTCTTTTTTTTTCTCCATGGTATTTTTATATCTATTGCCATTGACAGAGCCTTGGTTTGTCTGACAGGACTGTGAAAATGAAGGCGGAGTAAGGCGCATAAGGAGCAACTGTTTAAATGGTTTATGCAGAGAAAAGATTTATTATAATTTAAACCACAATGCTTTTCTAAATCAAGTTGCTTATTACCTAAGCAGAGAGCAAACCAAATCGATTTCTTCTCTTTTGGGTTTTAATGTTTACAAATAGAGCAGTTATTTAATTATCAGACAAATCTGAGTCCCCTTGAATTAATATTAAATAATTATTTGAATACTAATACATTGTAAAGTAGTATTTCATTACTAATGTCAGCGTGCTGTTCATGACATTGTGTAACATTTAATTAATTTTTTATTTGATTTTCATTACTCTGCCCTAGAAAAGGCCAAACCTGTAGATCCAATAAATCTAAACAGTTACAGAACAGCAAAAGAAACATAGTCAGGAAAGAGTTAAAAATTCACAAAAGAAAGCCCTCTGCACAATAGGTCATAGACCTCTGAATATTTACAACCTGCTGCTAACCGTGCGCTTCAGTCTTATTCCAAACGGATGGATTTAAAGCTGCCGAACAAGTTTACTTGTCCTGAACTGGCATCAAATGGCCCAGAAGTTTCAAGCAATGCAGCCTGGTAAAGGCTGTGATGTTAGTATTTATTTAGCAACTGAAAACAGCAAACACTAAATGCTGGCTTACTTTCAGGGGGGACTGTGTTATAACAGCTACCCACACTGTAAAGCATTCAGCTTTTATCTGTAAATAATTTTTTAATAAAAAAAATCCCTATGAGCTTCACAAGTAGGCTGCTTTCCCCATCTTCCTGTCTTTCTGTCTTCAACTGAAACCTAAACCTACCGTCTTATTCTACCTCTCTAATCCCTGGTTATTTTTGGTGTAGCTGTTATAAACACACCTAATAACCTTCAATAAACCTACCACCTATGTCCGTGTCAACAATAAATGTGTACAACACATTAATAGGCTCCCTCTGAAAGGACAACAAAATACATATATAAAAGTGGCTACTCGAAGTATGGTCCTAAATTCAACCGTGATGCTGTGCAATAATCTCAAAAAGTCACTCCCTTGTGAAAACCTTTCCCAAGTGGCTGATTCAAAACTGTAAAATGTCAAAATTCCAACTCCGACTTTCTTTAAAAAGTAATTACCAAATAGTGGCGGGTATTTGGAAATTACTTTTTAAAGTAAGTCAGCTTGGATACACGCATTTCCTTTAATTAATTTGATAAATATAACACATTATTTCATACTTAGTGAATATTTTCATTGAACGTACATTCATTACAAGGCAAGAATGAGACAAGGCAAAGAAGAATCAATAAAAAAGTAATAAAACAGCAAAGCAAACAAAACGCGAAAAAGACAGTTGTGCTTTTTTACACATATTATTTTGGGTGACTACTTTATTGCTCCATACATACTGTACAATATAGAGCCATAAAACATTTTCGGTGATATATTAGTTGTCCTGCTGTGCATTCAATTTTGTCTTATATTGCATAAAATGTTCCAGGATTGGCTGCCAGGTGCTGCAATTTTTCCATGTAGAGTATCCCATTGAACTCAGTTATGTCTCAATCTTTATCAGTTTCTCACATCTTCAAAATGTCTTTCTTGGCAATCACTTTTCGATACACAACCGTCCATTGCATAGAGGTGCAGCAAGCCAAAAAGGGTGAATATTTAAATAATGCAATATGAGGATCAGAAATCTAAATTTAAAATTAATTTGTTGATATAAATCATGTTGATGAATGAAAGAAAATAAAACTGTTAAGAGGGCAAATATTTACTGACAGCAGTTATAAGTTCATTCTAATAGTGTGAAATGTTAACATGCTTTCAGATTACCGGAAAAAGCTTTTTTTTATGTTTGTTTTTTTACCAATTTGAATTTCCAGCAAGAATATTAATGCTTCAGGTCATAAAACAATATGAGGAAGCTTCAAGAGCAAGGGTGCTGCAGATGGGTGGGAACACAGGAGATGAAGATGTAAATATATCACTCTGAAGATCTATGAGAGGAGGAAGCTACATGCAGCGGAGCAGATGCACAGGGGTGGGAGGGGTGGCGGTGTCTCTCTTAGTGCGCAGTGATTACTGTTGGCGGAGGTCCACCATGCCTCCAGCTAGCAAAACATTTTCTATGTGTTAGTGAATTCTATTTTATTCGCTCTGATCTTTATTTTAGTTTTACAAGCCAAATGGTGCCCACAGCTCTAAGAAAGATGATCGCAACAAGACCTAAAAGTTCAAAAGAAGTACTGCATTTTCCTGTTCTTTTAAACTTTCCTATCACTTGTAGACATTGTAATGCTCTGGATCTTCTTTGTTATAGCCTAGGGGGCAAGACACAAGCCCCCTGATCAGTTTACAGTTCATTAAGAAACACTTACACCCTTCTGTCAATCCATGACACACATTCATAGGACATTTATCAGGATTTATAATGTCTCCCTTGCCGCAAAGTAGCAAAGGATTTTCAAAAATGCTGTTTTTTTTTAAATGAAAATCCTTATAAACAATAGATGTGGTGGGATAAACTCCTAATGGGTAGAAAAAGTGAGTCATGGGTATAAGCTGGGTTTCATTCTTCTCTTTTCAGTCACTCCCTTCATTGAGACATAGGGAGCTCATAAAGAGGCTATGAGTGGAGGATCTGGGTGATGTAATTTGCTCTTAGTGTCAGTGGAGGAGCAGTCCGGTGATTTAGCGGGAGTGCGCTGAAGACATGACAAAGACTAATTGCTTTCATTAATCACGTTTCTACTTGGCCCATTCTGAGGTAAACTAATAGAAATCCTCTTACCTGTCAGGACGCCAAGCATTGTGCACCCGGCAGGAGTCACAGAGGGAGGGGGAGGGTGAAAAAGGTGCAAGGGGAAAGAGTGCAGCAGAAGGAACAGGCAGGAAATGAAGCTCTAACTACAAATAAACCCTGTCTTTGTCTAGACAAATCTCTTTTCAAGCCATTATGCTCTCTGAAATGTGTTAATGTCATGTAAAGTCTTTCAGGGGGCTGTGGAGCTGAGGAGAAGCCAAGCACAAATTTGGCTTGGGAAGGAAGGCTCTTTTCCAGCATAAAATACAAAATCAAATTATTCTCCTGGTCCAGCTGCCAGTGGACCACAGCAGAGATAGAGAGAGGCTTTAGGTCTTAATACCTTTGTGTGCGACAGGGGCCATTACTGAGGCCCCTAGATGGAGGAACACAACAGAGACGTCAGGACCGGCCGATCTCTGCAGACAGATGGAGGAGAAAGCGGACAGTGGGATGGAAGAGAGAGCTTTCCCCAGGAGGGGAAGCCTGTAAATAGCCTCCAGCAGTAAACTACTTTCACCATCACTTTGTACTTAAAATGGAGCACTCCCAACGACTGACTGGTATCTTCATAAAACCTGAATAGAAACAGGTTATACATTGGCACATTTAGAGAGAGTTATCCAGGAAGAACTTAATGTGTGAATGGAAAAAAAAATTAGAGCTTGGACTTTAAGACTGAGACAGTTTTAATGTTTAAATCTGGTTGGTTCATGACTGGAAGAAAATACTTCTTTCTTTAAAGTGTGCAGCCGTTGAGGAACATCCTTTTTATACTTTCTTAAAGCTTATTTGCATATTACTCATGTTAGCACCAATTTAGTTAAAAGTAATCACTCACTCCAATTGAATTGCCACCTTCTGTATATCTGTAACATTGTTAACAGCTTTGGACATCTGTGCAACGGTTGGCACAGTTTCCACCTTTTTGCAGCATCATACTTTCTGTAATTACCCATAAGTTAACCCTGCAACATAAGGAAAATTAGTGCACGAAAAAGGATTTGATTACTTTTTTTTGCTTAGAATATAAAAAATGCAAATAGTCATTGATTTATGTGTAGCGAGCCTGTCTTTTCAGTAATGTTAGCCCCTTTTAATTAGTACTAATAAATACTGATGACATAAAAGAAAGTATGCTCTTTATCAATCTCTTCTTAAATAAACAGGTATCTAGAAGGTTCAATATTCTGTTAGCATTTACCTTAACAGTACAAAAACCACACACCACAGACTTTATAAAGAAAGCACACCATTGTAACTTGGTTTATATTCTTAATGAGCTAAAACCTTTGAATATAAAGCAGATTAACTTTGTAATTAACAAGACTGCCTTATGTAAGACCGCCTTATGTAAATCAACAATTATGGAAAAAACTGAACTGCCTTCATGTGTCTGCCTTGTGTAAAGTAGAAGTAGGGTAAACAAGTTAGAACTGACCACAGATCAGTTTGGACAGAGGTTTTAATTAGTATGTTGTAATTTGTCAGGCTTTATCAACCTTATCATGTCAGCTTGTATTTCTGATGGTTCGTGCCATCCGGAGATATCAATATAGAAGTTTGATTCTAATGCTTGGATCTATTTTTTTAAAGCATATTTTGATTTTGCTGTTTCCATAAAGCTCTTTTAAAACAATTTAAATTTTCAAAAAAAAAAAAAAATGTTGGTGGAAACATCAAATGATATTAGAACGGTCGGCCCAGTGTATAAACAAACTAAATGACTCCTCAGGTCATTTAGGTCTTTCTATGCATGTCTAAATATTTATGAAAATAGCATTGTGTGTTGTTTTTTTTTTTACATAAACACTTTTTAATGATATAGACATGATTTATTATGCAGGAAAAGTATTGGTTTCCATTAACAAGGAGCATGTTTGATATTTTATTATGTATTTTATTTAATTACATCTGTTTTTGAACATTTTAGGTCATTATTTTTATTTCAAAGGGCTTTTTTTATTTGGTTGTTATTGCTGCCCTACAGGCTATTTTTGCACATTGTTTTTGTAGTTGGAGCCAAAGTTTAAATAGAGTGTACAGGTATGGTATTTTATTTTTTGATTACTTTTGGCACTCAAATAACAGATTGTAAACAGCACCGCCAGAGCTGCAAACCGAAGAAGGTGATGCTAAGAATTTTTGAAACAGTAACAGGTTAAATCATTTTTGACATTGTTTACCAGTAGTAGATAATCAGGACTTTATTGAGGCTTACATTTACTTTTTTGATTTGTATTACACAAAATAAAATAGAGAATGTGCAACATGATATACTGCAATGTCAATATTTAAAATGTTATTTTTGTCAAAGGTCTCTCTTGAATTTTCACTCATACATCTGATTTAAACCCCATTTGTCCTCTGTCTAATGCAGTTTGTGCCCTTCTATCTACACTGGCCACTGAGTCACACTTTGGACACCCCTGACTCAGAATTTCCATAATGATCATATTTTTTTCTAAGAAAATAAAAAGAAAATTTTGAGTTTTTGAGGAAATCAATATCATCAGTTCCTGCAGCAGCTGTAGGGAATGTTTTTTTACTTCCCCAAGTCTCTTTTGTGTATTCTGCGTTTACTGGAGGAAGCATTAAGTATGTGATTGTTAACACAACCTGATACTGAAATTTACATTTGCACTCCACATTAATTTGCCTTACTGAATTAGAATATTGAATTAAAACCTTTGCACATGGACAAGAGGTCCAAACAGCAGCAAAAGTTCTATTTTGTAAAACAGGAATGTTTTTGTGTTGGAATACATATAGAAATATCCTATTTTGATATAAACCTTAAAAAAATGTTCTAAATATCAGAAATGCTCATTTATCCTATCTTTTTCTGCTTAATTATGAATATTAAAAAGTTTTTGCATTGTAAATTGTAACTTTAATACAGTATGGTGTTATCTGGGTTAATCGGCAGCTGCTAATCAATGAGGTCCATTCTCCTCTGTGAGTTGTAAATGAAAGAGGTGATCCCACCTGTGTATGCGTGCACTTTAAGGAACACAGAAACACACCTTCTTTTTCCTGGCAGCGGCATTCAGGAGTTGCATGGAGGACAAATGCAGAAGTGATTGCCGTGTGAAAGGCCCTCCTCCTGCCTTCAGAGTGCGTCTCCAGTTACGAGGTCACAGACAATTAGACAGAAAGGATCAGACAGCTCCGACGTTGTCATGGTGCTGCGTTGTGACTCGGCTGCAACACACTCGTGTGAACCAAGAAGCGTAGTCATGATGCATAAGCAACACACATGCTGACAGCTATTTACGGTGACTTCAGCATGCTGTGGTTACACACAAAACATGGTCTTACATGAAGACATGAGTTAATATATAAACATGTGTTTGATTCTGCACAACTTCTTTTTGCTCACATCACCTCTTGCACTATCTCTTCCTGCTGCACCAGACAAACATTCCCTGCGGCTTTGGGAAGCTTTGACAGACGACTGTAATGTAAGCATCAGGAATCGTCTTATGCTGCAAAAACTATTTCTATCTGTTAATTTTTGGGATGTTGGCTTTTCTCTGAACACCTCCAGACAGTAATGTGCTACCTTCCCTCCTGTTGTAGCGAGGTGGAGCAGGGCCTGCAGGGACACAGGCTGACTCCAGATCTTATCGCCTCCACCATCCCGTGTTAGGTTACATCCATTTTTTAATTTAGCATACTGGGAGACAAGTCAACATTCACAATGAAGCCTCTATGTCACCTCAGTCCTATGGGTAGTGGTCCTCACAACCTGCTACTCAACTCATTAAGCTTTCCCTGTTGGAATGTATAGATAAATAATAATAATAGTGATTCAACTCAGTCAAGCTCCTTCACATATTTCAAAGCAATTTCATATTAAGAATGAAGGATATTCATGTCAAAGTCCCCTTTTGGTTCTATTTGCTTGTGTTTTACCTCCAAAAAACAGATATCTTATATGTAATCTTTTGGTAATTTCAGAAAGACTTTTTGATGTTTCAAACTACTGATTTTTGACACAAATCTAATCAACTTTCTAAAATATCCTAGGTTAAAGTATACAAGTCCAGTCCTGCTAGTTGGGTTTTCCCCTTTTCTTAACTGTGATTTATAAGTTCTTGTGAATACCTCCTGACAGTGATTTCCAATGCTTATCTACATCACTTTATAGCACAACTATTACTCAACCAATCTTCACCAATGAAGATTTTAATATAGTTTCTATTTCACTATTCACAAAGCCACTGGGACCTTGTTAAAGCCCATATGTTGTTAATAATTTATTTTTTTGGGGGGGTGAAAAGTATCACAGCATTCTTCTCATGGCCCATTGCTATCAATAGCAAGTATAAAAGCTTATTCTTAAAATGAATTAGACTTACAATTGCTTAATATGCTTATTTGTTGATTGTCCATTTTAAATGAAGTTCCCGTTTTAAAAATCTAAACTTGCCCTTATATTTAGAAAGAGGATAACTGACAGGAAATATTCCTGAACTTCTGCTCTGTTGCAACTTTGGTACCAACATTTATATACTAGTTCCAAATGTTTTTTATTCAGGACCCTCTGGTTGACAGCAAACACTTGAACATTCAAAAAATATATAAAAATATTGTTCTGAAAAGGCTGTTGAATCCAAATAAAGTTTTAAGGTTTTTTCTTGGCAAATATATCCTAATCTTTCAGTCTTCTGAAGTGAGATTTAAGTCATATGCTTACTTCTCACCTGCATAGTTAAATATCTAAACAAAAAGTACAAGCAGTGAAACCACTCGAGTGGAAAACATTTGGTTTCACCTTGTTTAATTTCTTAAAAGTCTTCTTTAAGGAACCTTTGGTTATGCAATTATTAATTGATATATCGAAAAAATAATCGGCAGATTAATCGATTAGCAAAATAATTGTTAGTTGCAGCCCTACATGGAACGATTACCATAGTAAACTCTTACCAGTGCTCCGGTCATCTTGGATCATGGCTCAGATGAGGAACATGAATTATGGATCTGGGTTTAAAACACATTAACATTTATTTCATTAAGAATAAATTAATATTCTGAGCTATTAGTCCTGTCTCTGATGAATGACTATTACTAGGTGACATAACTATCCTTTACAGTTTAAAGTAGAGAAACAAGATGCTCATGTTATTATCTTTACCTGGATGTGTGTTTTGTACAAAATATCGCTTTATGCTCTTTCCAACAAACACAAATGATCAGTGAAAGGGTTTGACATTGGGTGATAAGAGAAAGAGGGAATCAAACTTGGAGAAAGTGGGGTATGTGTGTATTGAAGGGTTGCTGTGGGCACAGGGAGAAGGATTGGGTGGGAGGTGTGGGAGAAAATGGGAATGGGAGGGGGAGTAGCCTTGGTTTCCTGTTCCCCAAATTCCCAACTCCTGTCTGCAGAGCAGGTACACAAAGCCTCCCTTGAAAGGTTTTGGAAACGGGCGCGGGATGAAACACAGCCACTGATGGTTAACAGATCTGTCCCCTTGGACTCCCCTCCATCTCCTTTCCTTATACCCTCCTGCTTTACGAAGCAGCATTACGTTTGTTTATTCTTCCTCAAACCTTTTTAGCATTTTCTGGCCAGGTTCGTTAGACTTGGCCAGGCTCCGTGCTGCTGATTACTATATCCCCAGACCAGAAATGTCACTTAGCACTTTACTCTCCTTCATCCGCCAGTAAAACCCTTTGTAATGCCCAAGAACAGCGGAGTCACCCAGGACATAGAATATTTTATCCTGTCCCCAGCGACCCCTCCATCCTCCTGTGTGCCCAGCACAGCCAGAGGCAGAGCAAAGAAACCATTTCAGCCAAGTGGAGCAAAACGCTAACATTCCTACTGAGCCAGTCAAGAAAACCCAAGTCAGGCAAAAGAAGAAGATCAATAAGGAGAAATATATGGTATAATAAAGCTTTGGACAAAGTGTGCTTCCTGTTTTTCGCTTTGCTTCAAAGCTCATACAACATGCCGTTTAGCCATTTCTGCTTATTTTAAGATTTTGCACAAGTTCTACACAAAAATTCTTAGTAAAAAGGAAGACTTTTTTCCAAGCACAACTAATCTGCTTCTCTGAAATTTCTTGTTTTTTTCTGAGTTTTTCTCATCCTCATGTTTTAGATTGTTGACGTATTTCCGCCCAAGGATGCAAAAATCTTTGACCATTGACTCTCGTTAAAAGTTGTACATGCGCAGTAAATTCTCTCCAATCCAAAAGATAGGACCATCCTTTGGCGCAGCTCTCCTTCGCCTAGAGCCGAAAGCAACTTTATTTGCACACCACCTCCCGCCACAACACTGACATCAGAGTAGTCTGTTATAAAGTGCGGCTAACTGACAGCTTGAGTTGCAGGAGTTGAAGATGATTGGAGAGAGTGAGAAAGGGAGCATGAAAAATTACATTCAGTGAAGTCTCTTAAAGCAACACCTTTTTAGCAGAGAACTTACCAGGAGAATCTGGAGGTGAAATCATTTAGACCTGATCCTCCATACATCAAAATTAATCAGCAGTCCAAAGACAAAGGAAGATGGTACACCCATTCTTTTTTTAGGACCTAGTTTAGCTACAAGGCTTGGCTAACTGCATGCAGTGGGGCTAATGCTTTATTCTGCTCTCCCTACCTCCTTTTTCAAACATGAGAATCTGACCCAGCATGGATAAGGATTTACAGCATTTTTCATAAAATGTTAGAATGCAGTTTTTTCTTTTTGGCATTTTATATAAATATAGTGGTGTGATAGCTAAGTATACATTTGATTGGTTTGTGTAATGTATTTGAAGTTACAACCACTAACCACCACTTTGGTGGCGAAGAAAACTCCCCCAACAAAATAGCCACTGCGAAAGCTCTAATAACAATGTTATTAGGAAGAAATTTTTCATTAAAAACTGAAATGTCTCTTTAAAGTAAACATTTCTTCTGGTAGGAAGTAATATATACAGTACAACAACATAGAATTCATCTATTAACCAGAGCTAAAGTTTCTTTTTCATTTTAACAAAAACATGGAAAATATTGATTATGACCTATTAAGCAAAAACATATCAAGTTGGGATACCTGTTCACTATAAAAACAACAAACCTTGATTGTTAAAGTTGCTCTTTGATCTGCCAGTTGAAACAGGGGCCTGGCTCCTGACCAAGACCTGACCAGGGAGCAAAGGCCTAGATAACAGCAAAAAAGGAACATACTGTCAAATATGCACACACATGTTGTCACACTTCACTCAGGGAGGTCCAAGGAGACTGCAAATATAAACCCTGAGGGACCTCGTAGCTCACAGCTCATGAGTTAGATGGAGAAGTCATGAACAAGGACACTTACACACTCTTACTGTGGTGGTGTGGCCTCAGCTCCCCTTATAAATCCTTGCCACTCACTTTTGGATGGAATGGTGCAGTGGGCCCAGTAAATATTAGCGTGTGTGTTTGACCGCATATGCAGGTGGAGCTGTGGTAAGCTAGATGGCAAGCATTGGTTCAACCATGGGCTGAGCATTGCCACTAAATCTCATAACAACTCAAACACTCCAGCCTCACAGTGGTTATGAAATGTGGGGAGAGGTTACATGAGTGTTACTTAACTTGTTTAGCAAATTAGTATTGGTCCAGGTCATTGAGCAGCCTTTTGTTCATAGGAGTACTATATAGTTTAACAGTGCAGTAGGGAGCCCTAATTTGCTAAATACACAACATTTTAATCATCAACATCAAAGAGAAGATTTAATGTCTAAAAAAAAAAAACTGAACAAAACTTCATTCTAATCATTCAATTAATACCCTATTAAACTTGCTATACTCCTTTTTCAAATTAAAATGTAATTTATATGTGAATAATTACAATTTGATGTGTTAGACCACACAAATCCTACAGTGCAACAAACTGCAAGGAATAAAGTAAAAAAAATTAACAAGGTAGGGTTAGCTAAAATACTTAAAGCTGTTTATTTCCCTGTTTCTCAAGAGAAATAGCCTTTTGAAAGACTAAGGTTGAAATAGAAATATATTTTTATTATGCTCCCTAGTAAAATAAAAGCTAAATAAAAGAAAATACAAATCTGCTGAAGGGAAAATGTTGCCCTTTATTAAAAAGAAGGCAAGAAGAAAGCCTGTTAGTTTGTAGTAAACCATGAAAACAACAACAATGTCATATGATCAGATAAGACCTAATCTATAATCCAAAGGCCTCTAGCAGGTTATAGAATCTGAAAATGCTAACATACAGTATTATCTAAGGTAAAGTCAGTGCTTTCGTACCAAACTACCATGGGAATCCTTTGTAACTGCATGACAATATTTGGCACAGTCTTAGTATCTCTATGAAAGCAAACTATGAAATCTGAAAGTAGTAATTCTCATACTTTGTCCCTTTTAATGCTCTGCTCCCTTGACTGGAGACCCAGTAGGAATGTTTCCTGATGTAACTTAAAGTTAGACAACTTTTATTGTCATTTTGTATACACAGAGTATATAAAGAAATTTCGTTTTGTACACATCGAGGATCAGCTGACTTTGATCAGTTTAACTTTCATGTTCGTAACAAACTTTGAACCAAAATTAATTTTACTCACCTTTTATTTGTTGCTTTAATGGGCTGCCAGTGGAAGACATTGTTCTAAGAGGTATAGGTTGATGTCTGCTCCAAGAAAACCTGAATCCACCAGAGGAACTTCAGCACTCCTTCAAAATAACAAGTGACTTTAAAGAACAGAAAATGACCAACCTGACCACAAAATCTACTAATGTCTTCAAGCTGAAGAAAATATTGTACCAAAGACAAAAACTTATACTCAATGTCCTTTATTTCTTCTGCTATAATGCTATGAAACACAACCAATGCTTATTTTTAGTAATTTTTTAAAGTCGTTCTCTTTCTAGCAGATATGACCGTTTCTTCATTGCGATATGAGGCCACATATTCAAAATGAACAGACACATTCAAAATAGTGTTTTTCTAAAAAAAAAAAAAGAAGTTATATCACTGCCCCTTAGTGAAACAGGTAAATGCTCTAAGGTCCTATTGTTCAGGCTTTATACGTATTATTACAGTTACAGAGGAAATCTGTTATAGGCTGAAAAAGACTTCAGATTGAGGCAGAAATTAAATTTATATTCTTAAACCTACAACCAGAACTTGAATTAACAGATACTTTATTTCTATTTATGTTTGTAACTGGTCACTCTTTAAAATCAATCTCATCAATTAAATCAATGTCAGATAAAATATTATATTATATTGTGTGGTAGAAAAGAGTGTGCAGCTTTTTCAAAATACTGCATTAATGTTTATGTCTTATTTTGGTAAAACAAGTCATAATTTGTAACCTTACTAGCGAAAATAGTAAAATAATAGAGGCTGCCTCATGTAGTAGGTCCCTGGATGTGTAAGGCTGTATAACTCTATTAACCCTAAAGACCACAACAATGTTGGTCGCATCAAACCCTCTGCCAAAATAGATTAAAAGCATTTGACAATCCCAACTCATTTGGGAATGCCCATTTTGGATTGGACATAGCTTTGGACACAAGGCCTCTTTGGCGTTGGCACTCCTGAGTGAGATCTCTGGCATTTGCGGCTTCCTGATGACCAGCTGTCCCTGTCCTGCTCTGTCGCTCAAATCCCAGGAACTGAGAAATAAACAGACGGTAAACAAAGGGCCTAGTTTAGCACCTTCAGCCACCAGGGCATGACAACGGCTTTGCTGCTTTCACTGCCCACAAGGTTTTCTGTGTCGGCCAAACACTGGGTTCTGCTTAACCGTCACATTGGCTTTGTCTATGTAGCTTTAAGATGGGCAAAATTAGCCAAAAACGGAATAAGGAAAGTTCTAATAGACTGCTTAGATTTGTAGAGTGAGCAAAACACGTCCAAGGATGTTTTTTCCCTCCTAATATCCTCCTTTGCCTATTGTCTCAGTCCGTCGAAAGCTTCTCTCTACAAATGCAAACTCTTCAATCTTGACACACATTAACCACCAAAAGAACACAAGTATATTAATAGGCTTCTCGCTCGTAAAAGATATGTGGCTCATGTGCATGTGGATCAGGTTTTTTGGGGCGACTTTGATACGTGTGTAATACAATATCAGTTCAATTGTAATACATCGTCAGAGGGCCCCTTCTATGGAAATCTGCATGAAATCACTGTCTGGGCAAGGTCGTAAATCACTAATGGCATTATTTGTTATTGCAGCACAGTTTTATGGAGTTCGGGCACTTTGCTGGGACGTCACAGAGAGGAATGCCCAAATCAAGACCTAAGAAGGAACAGACCGTTTATTTAATCCGAGGCTGGAAAGAATTGTAGGTTAGATACTCAGGAATAACCACCAATCACTAGCGTAAAACTTGACCATCCAGCAGCCTCAAATATTACCACAGTAATGATAAATCTCACCAAGAATCAAAGTTACGACAAAGAAATTGAGAGTAAGGTAAATGAGACGAGCTGAGCAAAAAGAATCTGGCTCCCCTCTGTTCTGCAAAAACAGCCAGAGCGGCTGGCTGGCTGGCTGGCGTGCATTGACACCCACTCTTTTCAAAGAAATGTCTGGTCTAGTCCTGTCTGGCTATTTCTGTCAGATCTCCAAGCATCAGGGAAACTTATCAGAGAGTGAAGACGATTTGTCTGCAACTGTACTTCTCTCTAAGAAAGAAAGCAAGTCTGGAGCTCAGACACTTTCACCTGTTCAGAAGTTGTAAAAGCAAGTTTATGGTAATTGTAGTGATAACACCAAGCGGCAAGATCTTATGTTTCTAAATTCTGTCTCACAGATGCCCATCCTTCACCCAGATCTTCACTCCTGCTTCTGCTATTAATCTAGATTTTAAACAGTGTGCACAGCTGTAATAAAATTACATGCATTCTTAATTATTCAGCCTGCCTGTGCAAACTAGACACCTTCTTTCCTATTAAAATATGTATTTAACACTGGACTTTTTAAGCTATAACTACCTTATTACAACCTGCAGTTTTGTTTTAATCTTTGAGGCCTTAATTAAACCAACTTAGCGTTCAATTGTTTTAAAAAGTTTTTTTTTTTTGCTCAGAAGGTTCCAAACAAAACAGTGACTTTCTTCCTGGCTTACTTTCGTAAACATACATGGTTAGCAGAAATGTGACTTGAATATTATTTTGTACAAAATTGTTATGAACCTTTCAAAACCCACCGGATGACCGGCAACCTGGTGGATGTCAAGTGGGGTTAATAATTCAGAATGCATAAAATTCCACCGGTAAACTTAGACATCATAGGAAAGCTTAGATTCTCCACAATTCAACCACCAAGTTCATTTTATGGACACAGTGAGCATTGAAGCACAGTTAAAACAGTTTTAGCAGCATGTCAAAATGTAAACAAACAAAGCCATTTTATAAATCCTATCTTCAATTGTTTATACTCCATTCGTCCATAAGGGTCCATAGATTAAATGGTAATCCAGGATATTATTAATAAAAATATTCCATGATGAGAAAATTGCCCATAATGTCCGGTTGTTGACATCAGAAAGGTTAGCTGGTCATAGCTTATTCTCAGCATCTTGCAAATATTTACTTCTAATACTTATTTCCTCGGTTCTTAGCCTGCAATGTTTGGTATGGTTCTTTACATCATCTTCTTATCTACAAGTGTCTGCATATTTTTAAGATGCGATATGAGCGAGATATTGGCTCTGTTCGAATTCATGGGCTGCATCCTCCAAGGACCTCCAAGGACTACCTAGACTGGATCCTTCGAATATATATATATATATATATGTATATATATATATATATATATATATATATATATATATATATATATATATATATATATATATATATATATATATATATATATATATATATATATACATATACATGGTCCTTATCTGTACTGTAAGTTTACAGTTACATGGTTTTTTTTAAAAATCCCCCTTATTTTGGTTAATCCTCACCTATTTTGCATACCCAAATAGAAAAGCAAATAACTTAGGAACTGTAAGCCCAAATTACATGTTGAACACATTATTTGAGAGCTAACACCCTATAGTTTCTCTCTCTCTCTCTCTCTCTCTCTCTCTCTCTCTCTCTCTATACACACACATATATATATATATATATATATATATATATATATATACATATATACATATACATATATACACGTACTGTACATATATATATATATATATATATATATATATATATATATATATATATACGTGTATATATGTATATATATACTAAAATACTTAGGGTTGGGGTTGGGTTGCTTCACAATGCAATTTTATTTAAACCGCAAATTCCCAACATTTTTTTCTTTGTATAACATTTCCTTTTTAGACACTATCAGAATTGCATTCTGTTATAAACATATCCAAACCTTAAATGAATAAAATAAATAAAAATCAAATAAACTAAAGTTCTAACATATGCATTATGGAAAACACTTTTTAATAAAAATATTGAAAGGACTAAATATTTTGATTTATATCAGATTTCATAATACTCAATTTCTCCTGTAAGATTGTGATTTTACTATTCACTTCTAATGCTTACAAATATAATGGTAATATGGTCAATCATATGTATTTGGTATGGACAGCATATAGAAGTTATGCTTGTTTTTTCACACACTGTAAAAGCACCTGTTGCTACCATACCAACTGGAGCAATACCAATAAGTAACATTTGAAGAAAATGGTCATACTTCTGAGCATACAGAACTGCACTATACTCTTCATTACATCAATTTAATATTGACTTAATGTGAAATCCTATCTGGCAACTCAGGCATTATGAACTACTTGCTGCTGCTGTATAGTCCCTCTGACTCTGAAGGGCGAAAAAAAAAAAAAATATTCCCATTTATGTGGCTTTCCATGATATTTAAACTATATACCATTAAATTAAGGGCCACAACATCACAAAATGCATTGACGTGATAAAAGACATGTTCAGTGGTTTACAGGCAAAGTTCAACTTCTTGCCTTTCCCATTTTATCAATGACTTTGCACGTTTCAAACCTTGAGCGTGTTTTACTAAAAACTGGCCACTTTTTAGTAAAACACTGGTCTAGTCCATTTTCCAGAGCTTTCCCCTTTTCAATTCTGGCCTTCTCTATGCTCCTTTTACTCTCCGTCTTTCAGACACCAGTGACTGAGTGCAGTGGGCTACATCAGGGTGAGCAGAGAAAAAAAGAAGCTGGCAGTGTAAGCATAGGCAGCCCAGGGAGGCAGTAACAGAGAAACTGATCCACTCATAGCTGAACACCGGCTTAACATTTTTTTTTTACAAATCAGTGGCCCTGGCAGCCCAAAAATAAGTCTGGGAATTGTTTAGGTCCTCTCGATTAGCCACTACGGGCCTGACAGCCATGAAAGACTAGAAATAAGAGCATTCATTAAAGCTATTTCATTAAAGCAGTATAAACAATAATTTATGCTCCCCCAGTGGACAAAAGCTGTATTGATCTGCTTGAAGGAAGACAGCATTTCCCATGAAGACGAGAGAGGTAAAAACCATAGCGTGACATAATCCTGATCTCCTGGTTATCTGCAGTTGGATTGAACGACATCTCTGTTTCCAGTGGCTGTGTGAAAGATGAATAGTGATGAGGTAATATATCTAATTATGGTGAAACGATTACATATGACCATGTTGAAAATAAGAAATGTTAACTTTGGTTTTGTGCAGTATTGCTACACCGCTGCCACCCGCAACAATTGTTTTTAAACCTTGTTTGGAGTTTTGATAGCTCTGTATTATGACCAAGTAAAAAAATTATCTTGGAACATTGTTGATAGGGCACCACAATTCAGCGTCAATGTGGTGTATGCTTCGACCACTGGCATTACAGAATCTGGTCACAAATAGGGGCTGCCATGAGCATGTTACTTCCAATCATGCTCAGTTCAGCTCTTGTGAAAGGCCTTCGAAAATTTGCAGACATCCAGTCATCCTGATGAGAGCTTTCGTCAGACTTGCTGTGAAGCATTGATTTGAAACTATTATTTGTTATCAGACATAATTTGAAAGTTCTACAGACTGTCATGAAGGATTATGACTTTGTTCTTGTCAGGCCGGGCAATGTCATCAACTTTTCATATTAAAGTGTTAGAAAATCGTCCTTAACGATGCAAACATTAATTCTGGGGGCTGTGATTAGGCATTGGAGTTTTATAGCTGTTTAAAATACTCTAGGAGGGAAAGTTGATTTAAATTCCAAATATATCCCATTGAGCTATTCCTAGTTTTTCCCTGTCCCACAAAGGTCTCTATTCCTAGCAGGATTCAACATCTTGTTGTGTCTCATTCAACATGGTTTGAATATGACCATATGATTGTGTTTAGAACTGAGATCTGATGACGGCTGGAAGTTTGGGACCACTGCCACTTGATATGTTGAAGACTTAACAGCTTTGTGATGAGGAGAAAGTATTCCAACCCTTCTATGTCCATATGATGCAGATAAAAGATTCAGAAAAGTTTTGATTTCCAACACCTTTAGACATGGCAACACTCACATCAGATTAAAGAGTTTGTCCTGCAACCAGAAGGTTGGTTGTTAAAGCCTTGGCTCTGGCTTTAAGGTCCGTTGTGTCCTTGGTCAAGACACTTCACCTGCATTTCCTATTGATGATGTACGACAGCCTCACCTTTGTCACTGAGCCCCAGGGCAGCTGTGGCTACAATGTAGCTTGCCACCATCTGTGTGGGTATGTGTGTTTGTGTGAATGGGTGAATGACTGAGTGTAGTGTAAATAGCTTTGGTTGAGTCTCCTGACTTAAAAAAAGCATAGGCCATTTACATTACAAAGTCTACGAGACTAGTAGGAGGAGTTCACTCAGACACAAAGGCTATGTCTGATCGCCCTACCCTTACACCATTTTATATTGGTGTCCGAACATCTAGTGGATGGAAAAGTAGTGAACTCAAAATTTCCTCAATGCACCTTGAACCAACCATGGTCACTAGACAAAGAGATATATCCCAGAATTCTTTGCAAGAGCTCTCCACGCAAAGCATCATGGGATTTGATTTGGGGGGTGGGGGGGTAGAACAAATATGCCGCAGGCACTGAGCGGGGAGGCGGTGTCACTTGACCAACGTGGAGCAAAAAGTAGTGATTATGTGGCAAAAATCCTCAAATTGTTGTTACAACTTTTATGACTTCTGTGTGTACCACATTTTATATTCTCTGCTCAAACATAGCTTTTGGGTGATATTTTAATGCTTTTAAGGAAACTGCAGGAGTATATTGCCTGAACATCTTATCGTTTAAGGATGGATTCATATCTATTTTACCTTTTAACATGATTGTTTTGAACAGTTCGAATCCTATTCAAACGTTTAAATCCCAGAGTCTTATTGGGGTCCAAATGTATTTCAATACCAACTCCTTACAATCCCTGGAAGGAGGGCTAAGCTAAGCCCATGCTGATGCATTGCCCCTAATTTCACTGAAATACCAACATTTCTCTTAAAAGTATAAGTTTTTTCATTTTGCTGATAACTAATACATGCATGGGTCCAATTTTAAGAGAGAATCATAACATTAACAAGAGTCATTTGCAGTCCTTACTGTAAGCTGTCCGGTTCCAACTCAACTGCAGCTTAGATATATAAAAAAAAAAAACTAAAGGTATAGCTTTACAGTAGATATCACTTTCCTAATTTCATGTTTATTTTTATTTCAGAAAGTTTAAAAAAAGTTTTGAGAAAATATCTTATCATTAAGTTAGTTAAGTGCTAAATCCGCAATATATATATATATTTTTTTTTTTTGTGAATGATTCAGTTTCTTTTGAATCCATAACTTACCTATACATGTTTTTTTTTTTTTTTAAGAATAGAGGTAGAACTGAGATAGACACATTTTTTGACAGCATTTTGTGTAGAGATTCGTCTAGATTCTGGACCTTCTTCTCTAGAAGGTGTCTTCTGACTTATTACTTAAGAAATTCCTCAGCCTTTGCACAGGTCAATGCTTGAAAAGGTTCTATGAAAAATCTAGCTTTGTCCATCTATTTTTTTTTTTAATACAAATTGCTTTTATCCAGATCACAAAATGTAATGGTACTTCCAATTAGTCTTGTGTGGAAACCACTTCCATAAATAGTATTTCCATGTTTCATAATCTGCACTGCAAAAGTATTTTGCTCTCAACATAATTAAATTTTATTGTTATAGCAGCACAATCCACTGCCATCAGGTCTGTCCAACATGGCATTTTGTCTTAAAAATACTGGGTGCACTGAGTGTGGGTTGGTGGTTTATGCGATGTTTGCTTCCCACAAGCATTACTGTGTGAATTCTGGGTCTTAATAAATTAGTTAACTTATTCGAACCACATTAGTGGATATCTGAAAATGATAGAAAAATAATGCTTTGGTATAAAAAAAAAATGTGACAACATGCAACAGCTCACAAATCAGTTTTATTAATTTAAACACAATCAAATAATAATGTCAAAAACATCTGTACACATTTTTTTTTTTTTTTGCAGACACAACAATCTTTTGCGTTTTCACAATGAGGCCCATGAAGTGTAAATTATTTCCAGTTTGCATTTACGATTGCAACGTAATAAAAAAGCGTGCTTTATGAATCTAAAAAACATTTTCCTCTATTAACCTACCTTTACCTTGATCTAGCAGCAGTATGTAGATACCCCAGATTATGTGTGTGTGTGTGTGTGGGGAAGTTGTTTCAACACAAAGGGGGACTCTGTTCAAGCAGAGAAGATCTGAAGTTAAATGTGAAGGCCAAGAGTGAACATGTGCAAAGGAGGGAAAAATTAGAAACTCAACAAGTCAGTTTCCATTTAAGAAATTCACAGTTGATAGCACATGTCCTGTAAGTTCCCCAACCCCTTAAAATTAGTGGCTTCTCTTTCACTGTTAATTATGATTACCCCATCGAAGTCAAAGTCGAAATAAAAACATTACATCATACAAAATAACGCTCGCTGTACAAGAGTTTTTTATAGTGCTTGTATAAAAGATAATAAAACCTATTCAAGCTTGCTTCTTTAAATATCAGATTCATTCAAAATGCAGTTAAAATGCCCCTCAGGAGACAGGAAACTGCCTTTTACTGCCGTTCTCTAAACCCTCATCAGATTTAATTTTGTCTTTTAATGTGTCAGGATAAGGGTTGCAAGCTGGTGAGATGCCCTAAGGACACAGATGGAGAGCTTTTACTTTTTAAATATGGGACATATAGTAGGAGAGAAACATCCCAGAATCAAAAGAAAGCTCCTTGACACTTTGATATTCATGCTTTTGGTCTTGATAAACAATCGATCCCATTATCTACAAGATTTTTTTTCTTTTAATAAAACTCAACTTGAATGTGTCCAACATGTTCAGGTTTTCTCCATAAGCTTGTGGGCAAATGAATGTCTTCAAAGTTTTACTTCAATTAAAAAGCAAAGCCACCTTTCAAGAGCATTTACCTAAATGATTATAGGAAGGAATAGTCCAGTGATTACAAACTTACACACCGGAAAAAAAAAAAAAAAGATTTCCTCTGTACACGATTGTCTCAGCGATGTAAGGTTTTTGTTAATTTTCTTAAATTATTAGAAAACCCCATTTTCTTTTATTTTTTTTGTAATTCTTCCATAAATGTCTTTTTTTTGTCCTCGTTGTTTGTTTGTTTGTAAAAGGCACAAGTCTTTGTCATCGAGGTACCTTCTCAGCGGCGCTTGGGCCACTCGCAAAGTCTCTTCATAAATAAGAAGCACAGGACTCCCCCGTTGAGGCTGATAAAAATCACTATAAGCCTGTCTGTCCATTTACAGAGAAGGGAGACGTGGAAGTCAAAAAGTGGTAAAACGCAGAGGATGCAGAGGAGAAAGCAGCAGAAATCTTAGCCAGCGGCTGAAACAGAGTTCTGCAGCAAGAAAGGCGAGTCCGTCAGTAGCTCTGCTCTCTTCCAAGGTGTGAAACCTGATGGAGCCCCGGCACAAACGGGAAGGTGTGGAGGGGCAGTAAAACACTTTAACAGCTTTAGAAAGCAGCCGATTCACAGTAACCAGGGCGAGCAGCTGCTGCACTGTAAATTCACCTCTCTCCCGTTCTTTGTGTCGCAGAAGAGAAAAAAAAAGGCACAAAAAAAGTTTCAGGGTTAAGACAATGTGTGACTATATGTCAGCACATTAACCGTGTGCTTCTTTTTTTCCCCCACTGTCCTCTTCTTTTTCCTTTCATTGTAGCAAAAGATAGATGCAGCATGCAAAGGAGGAAGGGGGTGGGATGGAGGGGCTTTTCCCTCTTTCTGTAGTCTGGAGGCCACAGCAAGCATGAGATGGGGGCCGAGAGCAATGGTGAAAGGCGGTTGGATCTATGTCCTGATGCGTAGAGAGGGGCGTACTGTGGTGCAGTGCTACAAGTACTCCAGGTCCAGAGCGTGGTGGAGGGCCATGAGGTCCGAATGGCTGGAGATCCTCCAGAAAGGCATGTTGTGCTGCAGATCAACAAAAAAAAACAAAAAAAAAACATCAAATTTGGAGTTAATCTCAGATTTTTACAGAAATAACAGAACCTTTTAGCTTCCCAATGTAAGATACAAACCGGATTCCAAAAAAGTTGGGACACTAAACAAATTGTGAATAAAAACTGAATGCAATTATGTGGAGGTGTCAAAAACAAATATTTTATTCAGAATAGAACACAAATCACAGATCAAAAGTTGAAACTGAGAGAATGTATCATTTTAAGGGAAGAATATGTTATTTCCAAATTTCATGGCGTCAACAAATTCCAAAAAAGTTGGGACAAGGCCATTTTTACCACTGTGTGGCATCCCCCCTTCTTCTAACAACACTCAACAGACGTCTGGGGACAGAGGAGACCAGTTTCTCAAGTTTAGAAATAGGAATGCTCTCCCATTCATGTCTAATACAGGCCTCTAACTGTTCAATCGTCTTGGGCCTTCTTTGTTGCACCTTCCTCTTTATGATGCGCCAAATGTTCTCTATAGGTGAAAGATCTGGACTGCAGGCTGGCCATTTCAGGACCCGGATCCTTCTCCTACGTAGCCATGATGTTGTGATTGCTGCAGAATGTGGTCTGGCATTATCTTGTTGAAAAATGCAGGGTCTTCCCTGAAACAGATGACGTCTAGATGGAAGCATATGTTGTTCGAGAACCTGAACATAGGTCTCTGCATTTATGATGCCTTTCCAGACATGCAAGCTGCCCATGCCACAAGCACTCATGCAACCCCATACCATCAGTGATGCAGGTTTCTGAACAGAGCGTTGATAACAGCTTGGGTTATCCTTGTCCTCTCTGGTCCGGATGACACGGCGTCCCAGTGTTCCATAAAGAACTTAAAATCATGACTCATCTGACCACAGAACAGTCTTCCATTTTGCCTCACTCCATTTTAAATGATCCCTGGCCCAGTGCAAACGCCTGAG
The DNA here is from genome assembly GCF_016077235.1 of Cyprinodon tularosa. Taxonomy (NCBI): domain Eukaryota; kingdom Metazoa; phylum Chordata; class Actinopteri; order Cyprinodontiformes; family Cyprinodontidae; genus Cyprinodon; species Cyprinodon tularosa. The sequence goes on along the minus strand of NW_024038908.1, from coordinate 334,495 downwards.
CTTGTGGAGCTTGCTTAGAAATGGCTTCCTCTTTGCACTGTAGAGTTTCAGCTGGCAACGGCGGAAGGCACGGCGGATTGTGTTCACTGACAATGCTTTCTGGAAGTATTCCTGAGCCCATTCTGTTATTTCCTTGACAGTAGCATTCCTGTTTGAGGTGCAGTGATGTTTAAGGGCCCGGAGATCACGAGCATCAAGTAAAGTTTTACGGCCTTGACCCTTACGCACAGCGATTGTTCCAGATTCTCTGAATCTTTTGATGATGTTATGCACGGTTGATGATGATAACTTAAAAGTCTTTGCTATTTTACGCTGGGCAACACCATTCTGGTATTGCTGCACTATCTTTCTGCGCAGCAATGGTGGAATAGGTGATCCTCTTACCATCTTGGCTTCAGAGAGACACTGACACTCTGAGAGGCTCTTTTTATACCCAGTCCTGTTGTCAATTGACCTGATTAGTGTTAGTTTGTCTTCCAGCTGTTCCTTATTTGTTCAATATCCTTTTCCCAGCCACTTATTGCTACTTGTCCCAACTTTTTTGGGATCTGTAGACACTGGGAAATTTTGAATCAACATATTTTTCCTTGAAAATGTTACATTTACTCAGATTAAACTTTTGAGCTGTCATCTTTGTTCTATTACGAATAAAATATGGATATTTGCCATCTTCACATCATTGCATTCAGTTTTTATTCACAATTTGTTTAGTGTCCCAACTTTTTTGGAATCCGGTTTGTATATTATAGCAACATAAATTGCACAAGGGACAAATCATAAAGATCAACAGTTTATATAGTAAAAAAGAATAAATGCACACAATATAGTAAGTATTGCAATGTGATTTTTTTTAAGTTGGAAAGTAAATTTCAAATAACAGTTATCTGAAAAGCCAGGAGCTAAAGTATTTTGCCTGGCATCAGAAAATGATGAGCTACTTTGCAAATGTATCCACTGGAATCTTAAAAACTTCAAAAGTTTAGGGTTGCAGCCTTACAATAAAAACAAAAAAAACTCTGGGGATGTGAATATTTTTGCAAGCACTACAAAGAACATCACTCAATAATTACTCATTTCATGTAGATTTCATTATTTCTACTTAAGGCAGAAAATAAACTATAATGATTTCCTCTCCAGGAAAACCAGTAATCAATCTAAGCAACAACATACCTTAAATTTTAGTTTTCTGTAACTTCTACAAACGGAATTCTTTTATAGCCTGAAACCAGGCCACAGCTTTTTTTCAGGCATAACAGAAGTGAACTCCCCATGGTGTCTTTTCACTGAGCTTCCTGCTTGCTAGTGTGTTTTTAGGACAGTGCAAATGAGCTGTTGTTCCTGAGCAAAGGATGGAAGCGAAACCTGAGTCGCAGAGAATGAAAGGAGCTTGTCAGGTAGAGTCCTCAGCTCTTCGGTGTGTGGAGCCCATTACCCTCCCCTTATCAAAGGAGTATAGCCTCTCCCAGGCGTATGTTCCGCTTAGGAGAGCCTGCACTGACCCTTAAAAAGCTCTTTGCTTTTTGTTTTGTAAATTGTCTTTGCTTTTAAGTTTAAAAGCTGGAGATGTTATCTCAGCCTTTTTCTCCCAGGCGATGATAATAACCGAAGACAGAATTGTTTCAGGGATTTTTTTTTTTTAGGGTGAAGGAATGAGGACTTTCAAACGTTTGCTTTTGTAGTTCCACGATGTGTCACGTCTGATATGTGCTTTCTAACGGGTGAAATTGTTGTGTTATTCCACGTCCTCTCCAATGTTGACACAGAAACCTTTTACTCTGTGGCGTCTCACTGGACTAGCACCACTCGGATGGGAAGAAAAACACCTAATCCTTCCATCAGTGTCAAACTCCAAAAACTCCAAGACAGAGCAACAACATTTGCATCTACTCCAACAATCATCCCTCAAGACTTTATTCCTAGAGTCTGTTCACTTTTCATAATACAGAGCTATTGCTTTACACTCTAACTCAGGGTAAAAAGTTGCTGGCTCTTCTGTAATGACTGCCTAATCATTCTCCGTCTACCCTTTTGCTTCTACTGAGTGTTTACAGACACACAAGTGAGGGGAAAAAAAAGTTTAAGATGTTTCAAAGAGAAGCCGAGTCATCAGCCTGTCACAGAGGCCTGCAGTAACTGTTAGGAAAGTATGCTCTAAAGTTTCTAATGAGTGAATAGCATTTTGGTTTACATGAAAAACCTAATAGAAATGCTGTAAACACAAGAGAGCGAACAGAAGTCTGGTGGTAACATTAAACAATGCCTCATCTGTAGAGAAAATGTGGTTTCCTGGGTGGCTTGGAGCCAGAATCATCTCGTGCTAACAGGCCTGTCATTGCACTAAATATTCTAATTTCATCAACAATGATTTAAGTTCCTTTATTTGCGTTCTATTTACGATGTGCCTTCAACATGCCTGAAAGGTCTTGTCTAGCGTTACACATGGAGCATTCACACTGCACTGAGCAGCGAGCAGGAATATATAATTATACCATCTCCCTCCTCCTCTGCTCTGTAAACCTGAGATGGTGGAGGAAGAGCGCTGATTACAGCCTACCAACTTTCTTTCTTGTACTTGGACGCTTAATAAGAGGATAAACAGATGAGATTGTGGAGGAGAACTGGAGTGCTAATTACTTTCTTTGGAGTGGTATGACAGGTATGTGTTTTGTGTTCCCTGAGTACTTATAACAGCGCTCTGACATTATGGAACAGAAAGTAGAATGAAAAAAGTTGTTTGGTGCCCCTTTACCTTTTTTGAGCCTTGTTCTTCTTCCACACCGTCTCCGATAACAATGTAAACAACTTTCCTCCCGAATCTTTGAATTACTCTCTCAAAGCAGCTTTCCTTCCCTGTGAAGAAAGTCAGGATGTTAGTCAAGCATTGCATGGATGCAAACAGAAACACACTCCTACAATGACCACTGAGTCCTCAGTTGATTTAAAGGCACGGTGTGACAAGAGCCCCTTTAAAAACACCAAAAAGGGGGAAGAGTGTAAACATTGAGCTCAGGAAGGGTGTGATAAGATCAGCCTTTAGATAGAGACCATCCTAAATGAATTCAAGTTACCTCATTGCTATAAGGGAACAAATTCAAAACCACTTTGGAGTTTGCATTGGTCGTGAACATAGTGAGGCTCTTACATGAAAATAATATATACATATATGACAGAACTACTTTAATCTTAAACATAAAACCAAGAGATGTTCCTTCTACATCAAAAAATAGTCTAACACATTTATTCTTCTGTTATAGAAATATGTGACCAGTCTCCATGTGCTTATTGGACAAAATACTATGCTGTATTTATGGATTTGTAGTGTTCTATTGTGTTTGTTTATTCTTCAGTTTCATGTAAAGATGACATTGTAATCTACTTGATAATTATCATTTCACGACTTGGGTTAAAATTATATATACTGTATAGCATTTTTGTCTTGGGTGTAGACAAAGTGTTCATAAGCTCTTATTCCTTTTTTTAAACTTTGACTTTTGTTACTTTTGACTATAGGAAGATGAATCTAAATAAAAACCAAATAATTGCTAAGAGGATGCTCCTCATAAAAACTGTAGTAATAAAAGGGCATTACCTTAGGAGTGATAGTCTAAGCTGTAATAACGACTGTCTTTGTTTTTCCAAGATTTAAAAACAAGTTAATTTTTTTTTCTTGTGTAATAACCCATCAAGTCTGCTCCAAAAATCCCTAAGGTGATGGTCATTTCACCCTTTCACCATTAGGCTTCTTAAGGTTTTTGTGCATATTTTACTAAACTGTTTTGGGTCTAACAGGATACATTCTGAACCAACCGTGCATCAATTCATCCCCACCTGAGTGGTCATGCATTACCTTGGAAGAAAGATGAATTGTTGGGAGATTTGTGAATTCCCAAATTCCCTAAAATATATCTTGCCAGAAGCCAATGGATGCATTAGCCTCGATACAGAAATGTTTAGAACAAGTGAAATGCAGTGATGTGTATGACATCAACCAGAAGCAGAAGGCTAAAGCTTAACAACATGGCTGCAATGGTCTTAGCTGGCATACTCTCTACTTGTTGAAAAACGAGAAAAACAGAACCCAGGTAAATACAGTTAATGTAACACAATATTTTTCAAATAATACTGTGTTTTCCAGCTTTTATTGTCATCACACTGTCACCAGTACAGAGCAACGAAATGAACTCTCTGCATTTAACCCATCCCCTTCGGGAGCAGTGGGCTGCCAATGTGTGGTGCCTGGGGAGCAGTGTGGGGTTAAGAGTCTTTGCTCAGGGACCCAGAGTGGCAGTCTGTGGGAGTGGGGCTTGAACTCTGAACCTCTGGATTCCAAGAGCAATGTCCTAACCACTAGGCCGCCACTCCCCATAAAATAAATACATTTCTTAACTGCAAAGGTAAATATATTGATATTCATTGGTTAGGTATGAGGGTATTCAATATGTTTATGAAGGGTTAAAAATATCAAATGACAATGTGAAGAATGGAAATCAGGATATTTATTTGTGAAAGGGAGGAGGCCTGTCATTTATTTTGCTTTGAAAATAGTGAAAAGGGCATAATTGGGAGGCAAAACTGTTGGCGGGGGGTGGGGGAGAAGAAGGAGGAGCAGGAGAGGGGCTTCTGTTTCTCTAGAATGACATAAATGCATAGAAGTGGTTTCATATGCAGAGGAGAGTAGCAGAGGCCCAGCACAGGTCCTGCTCCAAGAAAATAATCCCACGTTGATTAGAACAATTCCCTCAATGAGGAACATCAACCCTCTCCGGTGACAAAAGATCCACCCCATCCCCCCAGCTTCAGTCTTGTCACTAAGGAAGAAATGCGTTTCTACAATACTTATGCTTACAGTCTAAAAAAGCAGGATGGGAAATCACAGTTACCTATTTTTGTTGCACTATAAATATTCTCTATAGGGAAGACAACTCCCAAGCCGTAAAGCAGGACCTTCGCCAGGGCTGGGATGAGCTGCGTGGTGGTCACCAGGATATTCACACAGTTTGACCTAAGGAGGAAAGTTAGGTGGTGACATCATTTCAAATATCTCTGAGGGAGGAGAAAAGAAAACACAATCTTCTGTATAAATGACACAGCAATGTATCAAGTCCCCAAAACATGTCTTACATTGAAGGATTGGCTCATTTTTCAGCTCAGATCTTTTAGCACACTTATTTGTCAAAATTAGAGCAGGCAGGCCATACAAAGGAGAATCCACACAAGAGATTCTTTTGATAGCTTAAAACCCACAGCTTATTTACACCACATACATATCTATAGATATGCAGTGTGGACATGGGTACTATATTCGCTCTCAGGAGTCCTACCTTGAGTGGATTAATGTTAGTGCTTTCAGTGCCAGTGTTAACCAGGAGTCCGTCAAGGCTTCAATTTCTGCTCGCAATTGCAACCAGGCTTCCCTTTTGGCAGGGCCCAGCAGACCTGAAACACAGGGTAACAATGTTTGCGTTGGACCAGTCATCTGACTACCACTGAAAATTTCAAAATGCCCCCCCCCCTCCAAAAAACATACACATGCACTTACTTAAATGCCCACACAGAGAGGGCACACACTCGCACACATATGTACAAAATCATTTCTAGCCAGCAGAACTAAGCACGGGGCACTGCTTGTTGGGGATTACCTCCAACATTATTTTTGTAGGTGGTGTAGATTTCTTTTACTCGTCTGTAGCGGAAGGCGAGTTTTCTCATCCAGTCCACGCCTCCCCGCACGCCTGTGGCCAGGCAAAGGTTGGCACTCGTAGCTGCTGCGTGGAAACCATCAGCGCTGAAGTTATATGTACTAAAATAAAGACAGAGATAGGATCTGTTAGCTCAAGCTGCTACATTAATGAGTGTTTTCTTTTTAACCAATTATGAGAGATTTGAAGAGATGTTTGAAACCTTAGATCCTGGCCATTATCGTCTGAGGACACATCATCAATATGTACCTGGTCACATTCCTGAAACACAAAACACAATTATGTTCGATTATAAGACTAATAAAAACATTTTTTCCTTTTTTTTGTTTTCATTTTTAAGCATTGTATAAACTCTCAAGTGAAGTCCTTGTGCACTTTGATATTGTTTGCTCAGTTTTTGCTGCTGCAGGTTTTAGTTTAATACAACAGTTTCAATGAGACTTAGATAGGAAGGTTTGATGCACTAAAAAATTATTGATATGTTTTTTAGTTTGAAAGACACAATTTTGTGACAACCAAAAATTTGTTATCCGTATTTTCTTTATTTCTTTATTAATTTATCTTTTATCCTCAGAGCTTGCATAAGAGGCTTGCATTAGAGAACTTCTGGATGATGGAAAAATTGCCATTTTGCTAAAAACTATTTTATAGTTTTTCAAATCAAACTTTATCTGCGACAGACTGGTGACCTTTATCCTGCCTCTTGCCCATAGAATGCTGGACATGGGCATCGGCCCCACCTTGACCAAAAAATCTGATGAACAGAATAAAATACCACCTAAATAAAAATTAAACAAAAGATCTGAGCCTGCTACAAATACATTGCTATGCAAGCTGTAAATATGGAAGTTTAAAATGTTTTTTCTTTCCATAAAATATGGATTTTATTTCCAAAATCTAGATTTCGAAATGATGAATTTAATAACAAGGCTTGTATGATGCTTCAATTTTAATTCATTAGGAAAATCTATATTATGTAATTTTAAGTGTTTTCGAAGTCAGACTGACACCAATCTAAATTAAATGATTTAGTGAGAGTGGTTTAAAAACAGGAAAGTAAAGTTTTTATTTCCACATCTGTTTTAACCACATAGAAACACACATCTACCACATGTTACAGAAGAAGAAGCTTTGTTTATCTAGTTTAGGGGTTTGGGGGAATATAACTGACTACTTTAGCACTAAAAGGCAAGAGATTACTTTAACCTGCGTCTGTCTGTGTATTTCTGAAAATATGCCAGCTATAGTTCCCCTTTGCGGTTGCCTGGCTTGTCTTGGGAAGGTAGAGGGATCCTACAGCTCTGCACTGATTCCACCGTTACACAGTAACACAATCCAGACTTTCTGGTAAATGTAACCTACTAGAAAAATTGAACCTGATGCTAACCGCCAATGAAATTATGACCTCTGATTGCTGCTGCGCCACACACCAACACTGCCCCAGGGCTAGTGAGCCAGCCAGCCGGCCGACCGGCCGGCTAGGAAGCACAGGATGGAGCAGGCAGGAGAAAAAACTTATTAGTTTTCCATTTATAGGAGTGCTTTAGTGCCTATCCCATGCTTTCCCCCTCTCCATATCATCATCATCGAAATGTGAAGTAATCTCGCCTTGACATTCAAATCAACACATTTCACGTGAAGCAGAAATTACTCAAGTGTACCTGAACTATTCATTTGTGCTTAAAGCAGCAGAACAGAATGGGAGGTTGAGCAACAGAACTGTTAAGAGGTGAAGGTTTAACATTTTTCAGGTATCAAGTTCCAAATTTGATTCAGCTAGAAGAAGCTGTGATTAGCAAACAGAAAACTGGATATTACAGTAATGGAGTTTCTTTCCAAATTTATCTGGAAAAAGTGCAGGCTTTGAAAAGGGAAATTAACGGCCAAACATGTCAGTTTCACCTGTTTAAGATTATGCGAGAAATAACAATTTCTCATGGAAATCGATACCTGGGCAAAATCATTTTTCCTGGTTTAAAGTATGAAAAATCCATTTAATTTTTTTTTAGCTTTTTAATTAAGTTTCATCCGGTTGTTAAGACAGCCAAACACAAAAAGGACTTCCTTGTTTTAGGTCAGTCTAAGCGAGGCCAAACGCTGACGTTATTGCATTCCTCTCTAATGCTCGAGCAGGGTAAGGGTAAGGGCTTTGGACCGTAAACCTTTTTTATTTTACTGGTTCCCCTCTGAACAAATTTTTCATCTCCCTGGATTTGTGGAGAGAGGGAGGGAAGAGCGACGTGAGGAGAAACTCAAACCAGCTGTTCTTTAACAGAATTAAAATCTTGACCCCCAACCCCAGCTCTAATGCAGCCATTCTCTCGCCAAGTCTCTCCCAGCAAGCCCTAAGATCCAAAGAGGAAAAGACTTTGACCCTGTGACCCCTCCTCCTCCTCTCTGAGGCTCCAGCACCCCGATAAGGGGGTGGAAGGGTAGAGAGGAGGAAACAGAGGAGAGCAACGGGTAAATGCTGGGAGTCCAAAGTGACCTCACATGGAGCCAGCTATGAGCTCTGTGTTCCAGAAGATGGACTGCCAACTAACACTGGTGGGGGCTCATTGCTCTGTTGTTCTAACATGTTTCCACTCGCTTGCAGATCTTTAATAGTTGAAGAAAGCTTCAATATATCCCATCTTGAGCACCAGATGACTAAGTTATCCACTAATGCCCACCAGAAGATAACCTCGATGTTCTTGTGCATAATTATTTAATTACTGGGGGCGTCTCGATTTGTTTAGGGGAAGAAAAGCAGCTCGTTGAGTTAAGCTCTCAATAGCGCCTGCTTTAAAATACCCCCATTCTGGTGCAAGTGACTGGAATGTCTCTATTATCAGGGAATTACCTGCCAATTAATCAGACACAATCTGTCAATAATCAGCTCCTGTCACCTCTTTCACGGTCGGTGAAAGAGGTGACAGGAAAGCCATTTTCTTCCCCACAGGACTCAAAATTACATGGTGTCTCCTTGTACCCTGTTGACAATAGCTGCCCATGTTTGTTCTCCCCATGTAATTTGTTTCTTTCAGAGTGTGACAGCCAGCATGGATCAAAACAGATATTTGAGAGCAATGTTTTTCTGTGTGCCAATTATAGACCCATTTAAGTTCCTAAAGCCAAAAGAACCCCAAACACATACATATGGCACAGTAATTAGGCCAAGCGCAGCCGCCATAGCTGTAGCCTGATTATGAATGATTTTTTATGGACTCAAAGCTAATAAACACATAAAAACCTCAACAAATGTAAAGCATTTCAGACTCAAAAGGCCAAGACAAATATAAGAGTTTGAATCTACACATTGAGTTTTTCCACTCTCTTACTTCATTGCTTTTTGTAGGTTTATTGTGTCCTAACTATGAGATAATTCCTAATTTAACAATGGTCAGGGTTTTGGGACCTCCAACATAGAATTTCCTCTGTTTGTGTGCACACAGAATAAAAATGGAGAGGCTTGCTGGAAGAATGAGTAGTACTCCAGGAATTACTTTTCCCAGCTGGGGCTGGTATAAACCTCCTCACCAGCTCCCTGTGAAGACTGGAATAGCTAATAGAGGAGGTGGCTGCAGGGAATGTTGTACAGCAACCCATACACATTCTCATTAGAAGCCACTTCTGAGGGGCTCGTAAACACCACACAGCCATGAAAGATGCAGTAGAAGTGGATTCAATGGAAAGAAAGACTTTAAGGGGTGGGTTTTACTGTTCGGAGTGTCATTTGAAATTTCACAAATTAACACTTGGTGGAGAACCTGCAGGTAAAACTATGTTGTAAAATTTAGAGGGAGCCTAGTAAGGGTACCTTTAGTAGCAATGTGTGTGATTAAAATTCTGTTCTTTGCAGAGGAAATCTACAGATATAAATTATCAGTTCTATTTCCATTACCTGTTTTTTTTTTTAATAAAGCTTTGTCCTACACTGATAGCCATTTGGATTCCTTCTCAGGAACTATGACATAAGAAGATACAAGAACAACAGGTCTGAACGATGTCAAAAAGATGTGTGATTTAAATTATTTTGGTGAACATTGCAATGACTATTGAACCCAATTCTCCTGACTCTTCTTTTTATCATCATTGCACAATGTCTGCAATAGTATAAAAGTTACACCATTTTAGTTACTGAAAAAGTACATATGGTACATTCATCCCAATTAGGGTGCATCTACTGTAACTAACCAAATAGACTAAAGATATGCAGAGCATATATATGTTATCAAAACCACACCACAGCAGTCCTTTGAAACTACTGTACTGTACTGAAATTATGTGCTGAAGGTTCTCAGTCATCCAGGTCATAGTCATTCCGTAAAAATTAAAAAAATATCCACTGGACTTGGTTTCCAAGATTTGAAGACGTTTCGCCACCTCTCCAGGAAGCTTTCTCAATTCAAATGTCTGGATCCGCAGTGAGTTTGAGTCTTATATATTTATATATATATATATATATATATATATATATATATATATATATATATATATATATATATATATATATATATATATATACTGAAATTATGATTTCGATCATGAATTATTTCTTGCTAGTTAGCAGTTCATAATGGCAATTAGCAAAAGTTAGCATTGCTCACATGAGAAAAGCAGCAGTCTTAATGCGTATTCCTTGGAGAATGAAGAACATTACCCTAAATATCAGATTACCAAAAGGGCTGCACATTTCTAAATACAGCATTCTCTTTAACGGAGTTCAAAAGCTAAAAAAGATCATTTTTCTTGTTTAAGGTATGTCCCAAACTTCCAAAATCTCATATAGTTGAGGGACTGAACCTTAGAGATTTGCCTGCCCGGACAGTAAAACCTCATTGTAAAAAGATAAAACAGAATCTTCTTGTCTTAGTAACAATACCCACACCAACAAGTAATAATAGCAGAGGTTGGCACTTATTTATATGCGCATTCAGTGATAAGGGTTTCCAGTTGGGCTGAAAACCAATATATTATAGTAAGAAGAAGATATTTAGGTGATCTTTAACTCAGAAGGTGTGAGAGTAGAACACATATTTGTTAGCAGGATGGAAGGTTTTGTAATGTTGGCAAATGGGGACAGTCTTCTCTTCTTAGGAACTTTTGAACATTGTTATTCCATGGAAGTCCCTTTTTCTCTCTCCTCACCAAGCAAATAGGGGTTCCTCTAAAACCTTCAATCATCACTAACTCAAACCAGATGTTCCTACTGTACCAAAGAGTGAAGACCCTCCATGAGAAGGCACTGCTACTGGTCTATCAAAACACTCTTTTGTTTATTACTTCAGTAACATTGCTCTAGTTTAATATCTTCATTTTCATTTTCAGGCAAATTTTGTTCTTGAATGGAAAAAAAATTTAAATAAAAGCAAATAAATCCCATAAGAACCCAGGACAGGATGCTTCAGGCTTATGATGGCTCCATCTCTCTATTGTTCACTGTCTTCTTTTTCTATCTCTGGCTTTCCATTGGAGTGCTGAAAAGAAGGTTATCAAAGCCCTCTTTGTTCCCTGAGCATCTGTCATTAAGCAATCAGTGATGACGGCCTGAGTCTTCCTGTAGCTCTCAAAGGGCTCAGAGTGGTGACTGGAACAGTCAGAGGCATTGAGAAAAAAGACAGGATAACTACGCCAAAATACATAGACGCAAGACCACGTTGATTTTGTTTTAAAGCTGTTTTACCTCTCTAAAGGACTACTTCATTGAGATACAATGGTGCCGACAATTAGGATACAAGCTCTGCCCTCTCTTCTTCTGTCATCTCTATCAAGTAAGCTGTAGCTATGATGGGGTGGAGATGGGAGGTAAAAGCATTAGAAAGAACAACAACATTCATGGCAACATTCCCTGAGACCCATCAGACAACATAATGGCATGTGAAAAAAGCTCATCCATGGTTCGCAAGTCCTTCATACTGCCACTCTACCGGCAGAGGCTGTCATCCTACCCCCTCCCACCCATGGTCTATGACCCCCAGCAACTTCCTTGTCCGTTCCCACCACAGGTACCCCTGTCTAGAGGTGGGTGGAGGAGGGCTGTGATTATCTGGGGGTCAAACACAGGATGTAGGCAACAAAGGGAGAGTTCTTCAAACCCAACTTCATTCCAATCCACAATCTTTGCTTGAACAGTCACGGAATTCAAACAGCAGTGCCAAACAAAGCACAGGTACAGAGAAGTCTATGCTGGTTTTACATGAGGGGTGGGTGATGGTAGGGGGTTCCCAGAGCTGGGAACGGGGATACAGAAAGACAAACTGTATTTCAACACAATGGGCCTTTGAAGCCCTGTTTCTGACTAGTAGGAAAAAAAGAACAACACCACACGCTTCGCAGGTAGGCAGTAAATTAGTTATGTTTGATAGACGTGCTGCTACTCATTATTTCCTAATTTTGGCATACTACATCTAAACCACACCTCAAGGCAAGCAACAGTAAATGCTGTATCGAATCTCTGTCACTTCAGCATTTTCTCCATACAACACCTACCCACAGAGAAGCCGTTTGTTCTTGCCAAGTTGAAAAAAGTCGTGTGAGTAAATGCCCCTTTTTTCCCATCAAAACCCATGTTAGGCAGGTGTTCTGTCTCCTGTTTTAAAAGATTATTAAGAAATGATCATTTGTCATCAGACAGTAATGCAATATTTTCCATGCACCCTCAGCCCTGATTGGCGTGTGGCTGCTTTGGAATCAGGGCAACAGGGCTGTCGTGATGTGAAGCTCAGTGGAGTGCTGACTGACAGGGTGGCTTTAAAACCCCCACATTCTGTCTGTAGTCTTTCCAGAACACATCAGAGGTGCAGCCTTGAAACTTGTCGGAAAAGCATGACAGAAATTCTACATCCGTGGCCAGGAAGGCAAATACGCACATGAGTGTATTGACTCAGAGAAGCATATCTAAAAGAATAAAGTTCCTGTAAAAGTGTGCATCCCCCTCAAAACTTTTCACATTATTTATATATATATATATATATATATATATATATATATATATATATATATATATATATATATATATATATATATATATATATATATATATATATATATATATATATATATTTCAGACTTCTATCTGGTGTAACTCTCATCAATAAATACATAAAAATAAACAAGTCTGTACAGCTTTAAAAGCGTATTGGTAGCTAATCACTGGAGCAACTTAATATCCAAATTCAAAGAATAGCATCAGGTTCCACCTAAGACGGAAAGAAAATCACAGAAAAATAAACCATCAGGGAGAACATAATTAGAGCTACCACTCTTATGGCATGGAAAGCACAGGATCTGGCAGTGGGCCGTTAAACTAACAGAACAAGTCCAACCTAGAAGGCTCAGGAGAACCATTCGGCCACGAGGCAAAGGTAACCGTGCGTTTCACTATATCCCTCATTAACAGTCAGCCTCTGGGTAAGAGTGACAGAAGAGGTTTCAGACCAGCAAATATAGGCTGGGACCTATAAATGGGAGTCAGAATACAGTGCTGCAGGACTGTGTGTGCATGTGGGTGGGTTCATGAGCAATTGTAAAGTAAGTCTATGTCTGCAGATATGAATTTGCAGTGCCACATGTTAGAAAGACTTAAGCTGTAAGTGTAAAACATAGAAGATTCTATTTAAAATGTTTCCACCTTTAAAGACCTTTTACCCTTTACCCCCCCCTCTCTGAGTGTTTTGCCCCCATGCCCTTTTTCTCGAGACAGGAAGGGTTGTTTTCTCGGCAGCCCTCGTACCCCACTGAGAGGGGATCACAGGGGGCTCTGTAAGCCAGAACAAGGCCCCTGGTTCCCACATGCCGCTCAGCATTGGACTGCTAGCTGCAGTACACCTATAGTAAACCCCCCCCTCCAATGACCGAAGCAATGGCAGAGCTGTCAGTCTTCCCAGCAAGCTCAGCCTCAGAGGGCTTCATTATAAACATCACCTCAGACCATCAGTTAACTCAACTCTGTCATAGGTCTTTTAGCTTGAGAAAATGTACAAGATTTTACAATCTACACAATAAATCCTCTGTGAGGAATTTCTACACAAATCACAGTGACATTGCTGAGAAAAAGTATTCATATAATTTTTTCAACATTTCTTCACATAGCCACATACTTCAGTGCATTATAATCTATAATCTGGGTTTATTTTATAACTTTAAAACCTTTATACTTAAAGGTGTCTGATATTTGGCTCATTTCTCACATCAACTCACATCAACTTAACCATCTACCCTGGTACATATATATGAACTAGGGAGTACTTAGGAGTAAATAGGTATTGTGGAAATTTATAAATATAGATATTGAACTGCCTTAAATATGGGCTAATATGCGCCTGATTTAATGCCTATGTTGTGCATTAATCAGCTATTTATTCCGCTCTCGGACGTGGTCTCCCTTCTGCTCTGGAGCAGCAGGATACTGCCTGTCAGTCTCTGAGAAATCGTTGCTGAGGTTTGAGCCTCGGTCTATTGAGGTAAGCAGCAAGAGAGTAGAGGAGTAGAGCCCTGATTGAATAACACGCCAAAATATGCCACTTCCAGAGAAGCTAAACCTCACTGCTGGTTGCTTGAGGCTGATTGGCTAACATACTTAAGGATTTTTGACTGACAGTGGCCAGACAGCGAGGAGGTTTTCTTCATGAGTCAAGAGGGAAAAGTGATCATTCAGTCATAACGGTCATCTTATGCTAAACATTTGCCATGGTTTCTGGAGTTTATAATGTCAGAGCGCTTCACAACAGCTATTTTCAACCATTGTAATGATGTGTTTTATGTGTTTCAACAGTTGTTAATGCAATATGGGATGTTTGGTTTTAATTAACATCACTGACCCTCCTCTGTTTCAGAGAGCAGCAGCTGCCACTGATATATTGCAATATATATATATATATATATATATATATATATATATATATATATATATATATATATATATATATATATATATGGCCTGATCCATGGCATGATGCTGATAGCAACTTGTCTGACTGTGGAGGTTTTGCGTTCAATGCAATGTGCAGTTTAGATTTTTCACATTGCTTTATTTGTGGCAAGAGTAACAGTTAAAGCTTTCTTTTCTTAATTATAATATTCTGTTTACCCTTTATGAAGACATTTTTTTAGTAAACACAGCTAGAGCTGACCTGTCAATGAATCTACCACCTGAACTGTTGATTTCTCAAGCTCCTCCAGAGCTGCCATGTAAAATATTGGCTGGTTAAATAATAGTCTCATTGTCTAGCCAGTAAATGGCCATGTCAAACCACGCTTTAGTTATTTTTTTGTAACTAAATCCTGCTGTAAACATATTTACCAATTTAGCCCTGGTTTGTTTGGCCTTGGTCTTTATCTTGATTTTCTCACAAATGAGGCCTGTAAGTCATAATTTTCCAAATGTATTTATGCTAAACTTAAACTATACAAAGTGGACAGCATTTATTAATTAAGATACATTTAAAGATGGCTGGATTTTATCAAGTGGTATTAAAGTAAAGGGGAAGGAATATTTCAATGGCTGGTGGAAAAAATAAACATGCTGCAAATACAATTGGCACTGCAAAAACAAATCAAGACTAAAAGACATACACAAGCCAGTTACAGAAAATATTAAGAAGCAAAGTGCAAATGCGCTGCAAGCACATAAATGACAGCAACAAAAAATAATATACAGCTAAAAAATGCTGCAACTAGCAAGAACATCTGGAAGTTCAGAAAAGAGGCAAACTGGTTCAGTATAATGGAAATGCTTCAGATTGCTATAGGGCGATGATCATCGACTCATATGGAACCAGATCATAGACATTACTTTAAATTAATGTATATTGAGCAGATCCTTGGTAAATAAATATAAAGATTTACACCCAGAGGTCATTTAGAGGGGAGAAAGAAAAGGCAAGTCAAGTCATTAGTGTATCCTGTTGATGTCATTACCTCCTAGAGGTCGGTAAAACTTATGTTATGATAAGAAAGTCTGAAGTATTTTACATTGCATTTATTGTATTATAGCATAATTTATATGTTTGAGGCAGGTTTAGCATTTGCAATACGTTTGTGTATTCACAGCACATTTAGCCTTTGCTTTTCTCTATTTGTTTCTCTACTGCAGCTTTTTTCCTTTTCAGACCGCAAAGGAAAAATCCTCTGGTGTATTTGTGCCCTGCTTGTATTTTGTAGTAATTGTGTATTTGCTGTACATTTGCACCTCCCAGTTAAGTAGAATAAATATTTACAGCACACCTTTCAGGTTTTTATTTGCAGTTAAAAAACATGTATAATGTGATTTTTACTGAACAGCTATGCACTACCTTGTGCTGGTCTGTCACACAATATCCAAAAAAGTATACAATTAACAAAACATGACAAAAGGTTAAGTTGAACGGCATTATTGATATTATTTTAGCTTCAATATGATAAAATGTATGACATATTTAAATTTAAATGCATGATTAGTAAAACTGTGATTTATAATAATTTCTACTTATCAATGATGCCATCCTTGATTAAGTAAAATTAATACCGCAGGAATCACATCAATAAGAATTATATTGCCTTGAATTACTTTTCTCATACTTCCTTCACTAAGAGCATTTCTGATAATAAAAAAAAAAAAACTGAGCTGATCCTATAATACAACACCCGTCCTTTAAAGAGCTGAGCGGCAAATGGTTTTAGCCAGACAATCGATAAAGAGATTTGCAAGGGGAGTGTGCAGATCTCTTTATTATGAGCCTTTATTAGGAGTCTTTTGTTAAAGCTGTTGTATTTTTGAGGCTCACCTTAAAAAAGCAACAAAAGAAAAAAAAAAAAGAGAGCTGATTCAGAAAAACTTTGGAGAAAATAGAGGGAGAGAGAAAGAGAGACATAAGGGTGAAACTGATCCCTGTTGACCCCTTCGGCATGCCCCCTTTCTTTTTATGACTTTCCCCCGAATCATCACTCACCAGCTCTATCAACACGGGCCGGCCTCCACTCACACACATCCACACTTGAACACACGTAGAACATTAGCTAATGCTTGTGCCTTTAAGGTCTCCTTAGACTGAGGAATTTTTTTATGCTTTAAGGTGATTGTTAAACTCCAGAATCCTTTGAAAATGTTGAAGCTATGATTTATATATAAAAATATTGCAAAACGAGACTGTAAAAATTATTTGAGGTCTTTATACAGAGGCTAGCCGTGTGAAAACACGGATGGACTATTCAAACACTGTTTGGCTACTAACTCTGCACCTGTGTTCCTGCACAGCCTCTGGGGTCTCCCTTTATGGCTTAGACTAAATTAGATGGACCAAATGCATTTCTGCACATGCTTAAATACATAACTGCTGCTGACTGCGGTATTTATAGTGGGACTCTATTTAGCACTGTTTGAGATGGTGGACTGTAAATCAGGGGAGAGGAAACACAACTGGTAAGGCGTTGCTGAGAAATGGTAATTAACACTCAGATAGGCTGGGCTTAGTTTAAGGCTGGGGCTGAATATGCCTTTGAGAGAAAGTCACCTCGACTCTAGAATGATTATTAATGACAGTCATTGAAGTGTCTGCAGAGTTTGGTCGACCTGAAAAGCGTCCCTTGAACTCACCACAGTTAGCATTTTCAATCATCACAGTTTAAAGAGGAAAAGTCGCTGAATCTTTAAAGTGTCTAAACACAATCTAACAGTTTTCTTCCTGAGAGAGAGAGAAGAGAAAATACACACGCAGGGTTTTCAAATCATTTTAAGGAGTCTAAGCTGCCAATTCGTCTGTGGGCACATGAAAAGAAATAAAAACACGGGACAGATGTTAGAGCAAAAACCACATTCAAACGTTGTCACAAACTGATTTTTTTTTTTTCAAATGATTGGGGCACATCTATTAAATAAAGTGCAGCTAGATGGGTATAATACAGCCAGAGCATGAGGAAATATTTAAACAGCCAATTGGAGCCAATTAACTTTGATCACAGTGACTGCATTTGGAATCTTTGTCACTTGTCCGTCTGAAAGAGTTTGCACATATTTTCCCGTCTCCTGGCTGACTGTTTGAGTATTTTCTTTTCTCTTTTTTTTTGACAGGCTTTTTTTCTTGTAACGCAGCTGAACTTGGCGGTAAGTAAGTAATGAGACTTAGCAGACTAGCTATAGATCTCTTCGCCCTTAAGTATCAAGGAAAACATTTCCCCTTTTGTGAGGTAAGCAAATATAAGGACACTAAAGAAAACTAGGGAGTCATTTAGACCAGGGGGAAGAAATTTGGATAAAAAAGTAAAAACATAAAAAAGTACTACAAAATTAAACTAAGTTGAGCAAAACGTTTTAATTAAGTTTTTAAGCTTATTTATTTGTACTAATATATAAAAAAAAGTTTTCCTTTACACTTCTGGTCCTTTTCTCTTTCTCTGAGTATTCATTTATATATAAACATATATGTCTACATTTATGAAGGAATATTGGGATAACTACTGCAAAGAAATTTACAGAGTTTTCCAAAATAATTCAGACCAGTTAATCTATTTCCCATTTTTAACATCATGACAACATTTATTATACTTTGCAAAGATTTTACCTAATAAACATCTGAATTACATGCTCTCCATACATATTCCTCCATTCACCCTTAGAGGCAGTTAAAGTAAATATTTTGTCCTTTTTTTTTTTTTGCAAAAATAACTCAAGATCAGTTAGATTAGATTCTCAATTGGATTTGGGTCTTTAAGTTTGAAATTCCACACAGGGGTAAATTTAAACGTCTTGCTTGTTGGCTCTGCTTGTTTCGGGTTAAGGTAATTTCCTGCAGTCTCAAAAATACTGCTGCCTTTAAAATGTGTCCCTTAACTGATCTGATGGATCTACCTCACAACCCTGAGTAGAGCTCTACACTTCCCCTGCCAAAGAAATGACTCCACAGCATAATGCTGACGCTGTTGTGTTTTGAGGGAGATGTGCTGTGTTAGCAGAAACGCCATTTTGCAAGTAGGCCAAAATGTTGAAAACTCTATTTCTCTCTTTTCTATTACACTGTCATGTTCACTACCTCAAGTATTTGATATTACGCCATGATTTGGGTGAATACTAGATACTGACTGGCTTAGGGCGTCCATTAAAAAGAATTGAAGGACACCTATAAAAAGTTCTGGTTAAATAGCATGATTGTTCTAAATAACTGTTGGGTCAAACGTTAGTTTGAAATGGCAAGACTGTAGACAAAACAAGAGGGTTTTATAATTTCCTTTTAAAACAATTTTATCTGTGGACTTGACTCACACAAGCTGTAAGAGATGCACTTTCCCTCTTGCAGCAGTAATTGCAGAAATTAAAAAGGGGACGGCATTACACATTCAATTGTCTTGATGACCAATTAGGATTGCTGATTACAAAACAGCAAACACTTTCTTCCCTTTTTTAACATCTCCCCATATGGTTTATATTATTGTACTTCATTTTATTATGTATTTTCAATGCATTTTATCTAAAGTGTTTAGTTGTATGTTTTCCTGTGACTTTTAAAAAATTCTTTCAAACTGTTATTATTGAGAGCATCTTACAATCTTTAAATTATATTGAAATTCCTCTGTATATTGGTTAATCGTTTTTAATTCATGATTTTTTAATATTTTTCTTGTTATCTACTTTCCTCAGAAATATTGTGTTACAAGAGGGGAACCTTTAACCTGTCTGCCTGGAAACTAATAAATCCTCCCTATATAAATGATAAACTTAATCTTGTCTGATAATTGTTTAAGTGCTGATTTATTCTGACAGAAGAATTGATTCTTTCTGATCGATAAAGGGCAGGAGGAGAGCAAAATGCTTTATAATTCTCTGAAAACACATACAAATGTTCAAATCTCCGCACAACCTCTGCCAGCCGATCTTCAAACTAAATATTACATAACAGTTCTCCACCTGAAATAAGGGGTGGGAGGCAAATTCATCTGAATCCTAACCAATAACACAACTGTTCATGGGCACATACTGCAAAAAAAAATAAAAAATCTTCCCAGATGCTGCTGAGAACAATCGGCGAGAACCACCAAGGTGAGGCTGCAAGGACAAATTTGCATCATTTTTTTTACTTCTCATGGAGTATGTAGCAGCCTTTAGGCTAACTAAAAGTCCTTCAAACTATTCCTAACATTTGTTTCCGGCTTGTGACTCCTAGGACAAATTAGAAACCTAGAGGAAAGAGCATTTTCCATTGTTGGCCCTTAGCTGTCGAATGCTCTGCCCCGCAATATACACATGTCCCAAATCGCATCTTAAGACTTTCTTTTATTCTCTGGCTTTTAGCATTACATAAGTTGTGTTGTCCCCTTTTTATTTTATTGTTTGAAACAGTTTTATTGATATTTATTGTTTTATACTGACCTTGTTGTGTGTGCAGCACTTTGCAAATGTTTTGTCATTTCAATGTGCTATATAAATGAAGTGGATTAAATTGGATTTAGGAGCTCTCTTAAGAGTTATGGTAATTTGAATAGCTTTTATTGCAAAATTACATGAAAACCCCTTAGATAACATTAATGAAAGCTAATTTTAGTTTTAAGATTGTTTGTGAATATGGGCTTAGGTTTTTAAACCTTGTGACTAAAGCTCTAAGCATCCTGGTCAGATGGGGGAGCTCCATCTACAGGACGCTGCGGCAAAACTGACGAGATTTGAAACCTGTACCAAGATTGGGAAATTCTGAGAGGTCTTTGTGATGCTTGGGTTTGAAAACAGTTTTTTCATCCACACACATACATATACTCGTTTTGCTATATGTAGTGAGGACCATTGTTTGACGGCCATTGGCTTCAACATTTTCTGTGCCTTGACCCTAAAGATAACCCTAAACATACTCATCCTCACCCTATAAAAACCTTAGCCCTTACCCTAACCATTAGCATAATATCTTGTGAGGACCAGCAAAATATCCTCACTTTACAACAACCGGTCCTCAATGTGACAGTGAAAGTGAAAAAATGGTCCTCACTCTGATTCCTTGACAGGTAAACACGCATACACACAATTACGCATTTCTTTATTTTGTCTATTAGATAAAATATTTTTATATAACAAAGTTTCAAAATGTGTGAAAACGTCTTCACCAAACCATAAACCTACCCCTCCTGATCTATGTATTTCTTCACCCCAAGCAAATTTTTTAAAAAGTTAGACAAAAGAAAAAGACCCCTAAGAGAGAGATGGCAGGGGATTCTCTGCAGTGATAGAGGAGTTTGTGGTGTAGGAGGCCAGTTACACCAAGCACACAGCATGACACACTGGCAGACATGAGAGCAACAGAAACATTAGAGCCTGACAAATTGCACTGGCTGCCATGAAAGTGGGAAAGGGGTGGAGGCGGGGGCAGGGCTGGTGACCCAGGAGACTGACAGCACATGTAAAATTCACAGTATCCCTTGGGCACTGAGGTAATACCTCACAGCTATGGGGGATAACTGAGAGACAGGCCTATAAGCAATACACAGTTGTTGCTTCTTTTGCTCAAATTTGACCCATTTGGATTCTGTTGGAATATATCTATGCCTCTGCACCTTTTAAAACCATATCAGCGTAAACAAAGGACATGTTTGCATATTCAACTAACAGAGGAGCAAAGCGCACCCACGGAAACTCACCTCTAAGTCGTTAAAGAATAAGTGTGTGTCTGCCAAGTTGAAGATCATTTCTTCCATCCTTAGTCCTAATGATACAGAAGTTGGAGGGTCCTTAAAGACACAAAAATATCTAAATCAAACAAAGAAATCATTAGTTTTAAAGCGTTTTCTCTTGCACATTAGAGGGATATATATATATCAAATGCAGTAAGTCATGATATTTGCCCTAAATCATTCAATTAACACACAGTCCCCTTACATTCCACCGCAGGCTTGTCCCATAAAAGAAGACCTGAAAGTTTTCTGCCCTTTTAACAACCCTCTGAAAAGGACCAGAATAGTCATCACAAAGGCCACAGACTTAAATGAAGGTCATAAAAATGGGTCTCCTCTCAGGAAGGATAGTTGATTTAAAAGAGCTGGGTCACAGCCCAGAATCATAAACAGCAGCGTTCTTCACATATTTGTGCAGATGCACCATTTGATTCTCTAGCTGATATACACTATATTGCCAAAAGTATTTGCTCACCCATCCAAATTATTGGAATCAGGTGTTCCAATCACTTCCATGGCCACAGGTGTATAAATTCAAGCACCTAGGCATGCAGACTGTTTTTACAAACATTTGTGAAAGAATGGGTCGCTCTCAGGAGCTCAGTGAATTCCAGCGTGGAACTGTGATAGGATGCCACCTGTGCAACAAATCCAGTCGTGAAATTTCCTCGCTCCTAAATATTCCACAGTCAACTGTCAGCTGTATTATAAGAAAATGGAAGTGTTTGGGAACGACAGCAACTCAGCCACGAAGTGGTAGGCCACGTAAACTGACGGAGCGGGGTCAGCGGATGCTGACGCGCATAGTGCGAAGAGGTCGCCAACTTTCTGCAGAGTCAATCACTACAGACCTCCAAACTTCATGTGGCCTTCAGATTAGCTCAAGAACAGTGCGCAGAGAGCTTCATGGAATGGGTTTCCATGGTCGAGCAGCTGCATCCAAGCCATACATCACCAAGTGCAATGCAAAGCGTCGGATGCGGTGGTGTAAAGCACGCCGCCACTGGACTCTAGAGCAGTGGAGACGCGTTCTCTGGAGTGACGAATCGCGCTTCTCCATCTGGCAATCTGATGGACGGGTCTGGGTTTGGCGGTTGCCAGGAGAACGGTACTTGTCTGACTGCATTGTGCCAAGTGTAAAGTTTGGTGGAGGGGGGATTATGGTGTGAGGTTGTTTTTCAGGAGCTGGGCTTGGCCCCTTAGTTCCAGTGAAAGGAACTCTGAATGCTTCAGCATACCAAGACATTTTGGACAATTCCATGCTCCCAACTTTGTGGGAACAGTTTGGAGCTGGCCCCTTCCTCTTCCAACATGACTGTGCACCAGTGCACAAAGCAAGGTCCATAAAGACATGGATGACAGAGTCTGGTGTGGATGAACTTGACTGGCCTGCACAGAGTCCTGACCTCAACCCGATAGAACACCTTTGGGATGAATTAGAGCGGAGACTGAGAGCCAGGCCTTCTCGTCCAACATCAGTGTGCGACCTCACAAATGCGCTTCTGGAAGAATGGTCAAAAATTCCCATAAACACACTCCTAAACCTTGTGGACAGCCTTCCCAGAAGAGTTGAAGCTGTTCTAGCTGCAAAGGGTGGACCGACGTCATATTGAACCCTATGGATTAGGAACGGGATGTCACTTAAGCTCATATGTGAGTCAAGGCAGGTGAGCAAATACTTTTGGCAATATAGTGTATATCGCTGTTTCACCTGAAGTCTGTCTGACATGTTGGCTGTTTCTGATTATAACCAAGAAAAAGTAATGCTAAACACAAAATACAAACTTGCATAATATATAATGTATGACTCTTGCTGTGATGGGAGTATGATCCCACAGTATGTGTGGTATTACCTTAAGAATATTGAACTAGATTAAATGGTAAAAAAAACTAACAATATGTTTATTTTTGCTTTTAAAAAAGATAAAAACTATACTACGTGCATTTTATTTAATTCTAGTGTTAGATTTGAACAAATAATAATAAAAAAGAATCACATTTTGTCATCTAATTTCTGAGATGTTTTTTTTATTTACACAATGCGTTTGGATTAACTCTCTAAACAGCAAATTATCTTTAGCAAGTAAAGGTTGAAAGAAGACAATGGCTGTCTTTTCCTGCAGCTGGGGGAGATCTGCATTTAAGTCGGACCAGAAGCTGGGATTACCGAGTTAAACCACCTAAAGACACACCTGAGCTCTCCGCTGATTAGCTGTCACACCCCACAATCCTTATGTTTTCACCAAAATGACAGAGTGCAAACCACACAAGTAGAGCTCAATCCTCCCCTTCTCCAGGCTTTCTCCTTCCCTTCGGCTTCCCAGTTTGAATCAATCTTTCAGTAGGAATTCATCAAAAACAATTAGCCCCCCTCCTTACATCAACAAGCTACCTCCCTCTTCCCAACGTCTGCCGCTGCTGGGAGATTTAGCGCTATGGACGGGTTCGGTGGGAAAAGGCCATCCTCTCTGGTGCAAGTGAATCCTTTCCAATTAAATCTAAACAATCAGTCAGTGAGAGAGTTAAGAATACAAGCAGGCCAGAAGGCCAAAGTGCTGCTGCTGTCACTGCTGCACAACCACCTGTCCTGAGATGTCACTGCGTCCAAGGGGGGCTCCCAACATCCACCCTCACTCCCTCTGAGCCCCTTAGCAATAACACCACCCCCACCGACACACACATCCACCCTTACCCACTTGGAGCCCAAGCTTTAGCCTGCCCAATAGCAGCACAGCTGGCCTCAGCCATCAGCTTTATGGGGGTGAATGTCTTGATGCCAATTAAAAGGGCTGATAAGAAGAGTGCTCTGTTTATGTGTGTATGTGGGAGGGTGGGGGGGAGTTAGAGAGAGTGGCTGGGAGGTCACAGCAAGTAAGAGAAAGTGTGCATGTCAACTCGCTCAGATACTCATCTATTTATAGTAAGCTCACAACAGCAAAGAGAAAAACATTGTAACTTATTTTTGTTTACACCACTAAGATAGACATGACATGACTGACAGATACGCAGGAGGACAAAGAGGAGGAAAAAAGGCTGGTTGATAAAGAAAAGTGATAGTTGTTACTTAAAGAGGCACCAAACATTTGCGGTTTAACGGTGTATGCTTTGGGTTGGTTTGCATGTGCCTGATCAGACAGTAGGATAAACTGAAACAATTTGATGCTCAGATGAGTAAGCAATTAGTAGTAAATCCAATCAGTTTGCTCAACCAACAGTTATCTCTTGTGTGAACGCTGCTATTAAACATGATTGGAGACTTACACAGAAATGCATGTATACTTTTTAAGGCGATACATGTCTGGACCAAGAGACATCAACTTTCCCCTTTGATGAAAAGATGTGCCGTTTTGAAGTCCTTTAAGGCAGGACAGAAAACTAGATTTCCTATGAGGGTTGCTTAATAAAAAAAAAATAATAAAGGTGTCTATTTGAAAGTATTTCCGACATTTTTGATATGTGTTGCCCTGTTATCAAATATGAAGTGCTGCAGCAGTTCCTTCCTCAACCCTAAGCAGTTCCAGGGAGCCTAGTCCTTGTGAAGCAGTACACTCCAGCAAAGGATGTTTACATTTCCAAGTCTAGACTGGAAATCATTCAAGCTCACCATTGATTTTTTTTTTCTATTGGCTACCTTTGGTTCATTTCTTTCACTTTGATTGTATACAAAAAATAAATAACATTTTCATATTTGAGTTTGACTTAACTAGGCTCCAGTTTAAAAAAAAACTTAACTATAAAACTTGAAATAAATAGAAAAGTCGCAAAAATGGTAAAAAATCTAAGATAACTCTGCATGGGTTTCTCTGTTGTCTCTGTTGCCATTTGGATCTATCCTTAAAAAAACATCTGTTATGAATATGTACCCATGGTCAATAGCAGCTTTACTTGCTGATAAGTTAACAACCTTTTGAAAGAGAACACAAGACTTTCAATGGATAACAGGAAGGCTACATCTATAAGAAAATGTGTTCTGATTCATCCTTTTAAGAATTAATTTAACTGGTCAACAGTGTTCATGGGAAAGCACAGAGAGATTGAATTCTATGTCATATTAGCTACACTACTACAATATATGCCAGTAAAGACATTATTATCCTTTTGTCTATTTTTTTTTTTTTTGTGGAAAACTGGTGGGTGTCTAAAGAAAAAAAAAGTGTAAATGTGTCTAAACTGGGCAAAGAACTAGAAAAAGAGGGAACAAAGGGGAAAACAGGGAGACAGAGAGAGAAAAAGAGAGGGGCTTTAGAAGCTGTCACATCCCATATGAGCTCTGATGGAATGGGCCCTTATGGAGTAAAGAGTGTTTCCTGTTTCAGAGGAGCCCATTGCAGAACCCTATGGGTCTTTGCATGTCAGTTGCTGTGTGTGTGTGTGTTTGGTGTGAGTGCCCCTCATCATGGAGCTAAAGCTCCCTAAGCTTTAGCTCTCCCAATACCCAGCATGCAGGCCTGAGAATAAAGTAAATAAACACTGGAGGGTCGTGGGGCAGCCCTCCTTCACCCCAGAAACAAAACACTGCCCCCATCAAACACCCCCTCAATACTAGAACAAAGGCAGAGAGCAGGAGCGGCAGACATTAAGCTTTCTGACACTTG
Organism: Cyprinodon tularosa; assembly: GCF_016077235.1. Taxonomy (NCBI): domain Eukaryota; kingdom Metazoa; phylum Chordata; class Actinopteri; order Cyprinodontiformes; family Cyprinodontidae; genus Cyprinodon; species Cyprinodon tularosa. The sequence continues at coordinate 308,595 of NW_024038908.1, read as the reverse complement.
AGAAGCAATATTTCATTTTTTGACTTCAAAACCCAGTCAATTTGAGATGCTGTGTAAAGACTAAATCAAATGACACATGGATTTATTGATGACTTTACTATGAACAATAACCCTACATGCTCAAGGAAAAAAGCCCCACCTATGACCCGGACAAAACCATGAGAATATAATTCTGCCTTATTTCCCAAATAGTTTGTTTTTAAAGTTTAAATTTAGAGGAGCAATTTAAACGAAACAACAAATAGCAAAGCCTGGAAAAGCAAATTCTTTATCTTATGAGAATACACATTGACCTGGGTAAGAAAGTGACCTTCTCCAACAATAAATAGAGAGGCACCAAAATAAAAATCAGTTGCTGACCAGAAAATGCAGATTCCCAGCTGGATCTGATCTGACTACTGACTGGGAGTTTTATTGGCACAAACAAAATTCAGCCATTGTTTTAAATTGGTAAACAATTAATAGCAATGTATATTTACCTAGTGTTTAAAACTAAGTCAATAAAAATGAAAAGCCATATACAAGTCGGTTTAGTTTGAATGAAAACATTTCCTTCAAATACACAGTTATCTTCTTTTTAAGCGATGCATAGTCTCCTCTTTTAAATTTTAAAACTTTCTCTTTACAGTAACTCAACCTTTCTGCTAGCTAACCTTCCTCTGCACAGAAGCTTGTCACCATTGGGTAAAGGTGTATTATTGCACTAACCTTAATATTTAGAAATACAGAGAACTTTGAAATGACCACTAATGTAGAAAGATTTAGCTAGAAATTAAAAAATTGTACTTTATAACTTCAACTGGGTGAAAGATGGGTCCTTTGAAACGTTTGCTGTAGGTAATACTCAGACTAAAGGCATGTTAAAGTTTCAAAAGTTTCATAATTTTTCCTTTATTTTTAAACACTTAAAGTTTTATTATATATTAAAATCAGGATCAATTAGTCAGCTTTTAGAAAAAAACTAGTGTTTCAAAATGAGCCACAAAGTTTTGATAGGTGCATCTCTAACAATAAATATGTTTGTCAAGGTTCATCAACAAATATGTACATGTATATTTAAATCCAAGCTAAGGCAGGTTTAAGAGAATCTCTCCATTTTAATCTGGATCAAAGCCATTTGTCGAACTCAGCCTCCTGGTGCGGTCACCAGGGAGATCCCTGCCTGAAAGGAACGAATTGAGAAGCACTTAATTAAACTAACAATGTGGGATTTCTGAAGAAGAAAGAAACACTCAAGATGTGTCAAGAGACAGTCAGAGTGCAACTGTTGCAAGCTTCTACAGCCAAGCCCTGACCAACCATGCATAGCTCCAACAGCTGCAAAGAGGAGCCAAATACTTGCCAGGCCTCATTGGACCTATTAAAAAAAGAAACAATTATCTGTACATCGAGTTCAGCTCTGTCAACTTACTATGCGCTAAGAGCAAAGTGAATTTTATCCCTTCGCTCAACGGCCGTTACCACATACTGCCCCTTGTTCTCTCCTTTCAATATTTATACATTTTTGCAGATAAAGTGCACTGCTGCTGCCAGGGCCTGATGTCACTCACCCGTCCGTATCTGTTGGCATAAGACCCCGTGAGCAAGGAATGGAAAACGATGATTGTTTCATCCAGGTCCCAGATGAAAACTCGCTGGAGAGATGGCATCATGAAATGGGGTGGGAGGTTGGGAGAAAGACAAAGAAAAAAAAATAGAGAGAAATGAAGAAAAATCAATGGTGCACTCTGTAGAGCTGCAAGGTGATCCTCCTGGTCAATAGGCCAGCAGCGTATATTTGTGTGCCACAGGGACCGGGATCCATTTGCCTGGACTGGTCACCGCAACAGTTCTCTCATCACCCCACTACACACATTCCACCCTCTTAACCTTTACATTAGCTTAATCAATAGTGACAAACTAATTTACTCAATATGTTAACACACCATGACGTCAGCAATATAACGGCATTTAGTATCCTTATTCATATAAAAAAGGTATTAATGAGAGTTTTTTTTGTCTTAATTTGAACACCATCATTTAGTAAGTAGTTCAAGGACTATGACATACATTATCTGCACTGATCGCATTACAGTGCCTTGTTGTTTATTTACAAGTTATACACATGAACTTTATATATGATATGTGTTGAGTCATATATTCCACACTGCTTTTAATAATTTATTGATAGTTAAGGAACTCGCTGTTAAGATTTAATGCCCATCAAGTGTTTAAGTGGCAGCCATAAAGTAAGTGGATTAACATCTATGAGCTTCAGACAGGGTGAGGCTGTCTGTCGCCAAGGTAGCGGGCTCATCCTACCTCAAGGTCAGAGTCGGGCGGTGGTGATGGGTTGTTGTTCCTTCTTCCACGGCCACGTGACTTTCCATCCGAGGCCCGGCGCAATCGATCTGAATCTGAATCTTTAATGGGGTTTGATGGACTGTGGATGGTGCTGTACTCTGCTGAAAGGAAGGAAAGGCAGAGGAAGGAGATTATAAAAGGGAGCACATCAAAGATCAGCTGCTATTCGCTACTCAAAAAAAAAAAGAAAAAAAAAGATGTCTGATTGACCATTTGCCTTTATGCAGGACAGACTGCCTCCTGTGTGAGACATTTTTCAGAGAGAACTGATTTAGAAAAGAAGATAAACATATGATAATTCACTTACAGAACAGAAAAGCTATTGTGCACTGCCCTGATTAAATAAACAACAGGGTAACAGAGTGCAGGCCAAGAAGACATTGAGGGGACTTCTTTTATCTTAACTGGATGACTGCGTGAAACGATGTTAAGTTAAAGCTGGCCGCCGTCTGTGTCGTTTGCTGACAATTTTAAATGCAGTCACAAAATTTGGATTGACTTGCACAGATGCAATCTTAATTGCCAGGTCATGAATTAATGTCACATGAAATTACAATGAATTCCACATCTGATTCCACTTTAGGTTCTTTGCTTTTCCTTTTTTTCGATGCCACACTGTTTTTATGTAGTAAGTGGATACGACAGTTGTTCGTTTATAGTTATTACTGTTATTTTAAACATATTCTCTATACCATACTGAATCAGGCATAATTCTTACCTGCAGGGTTGTCTGTAAGAGCTTGGCTGGTGATCCCAGCGGGGGGGTCCTGGAGAGTATATGTGGTGGTGGTGGAAGGGGTGCTGGGGCTGGTGTTATTACTTGTCATGTAGGGTGAGGTATATGGGGAACTGTTGTAATACTGAGCATATTGGCCCTGGCCAAAACCTGGATAACCGGGGTAGTCCTGAGGAGCAGTGCAATAGGAAGTATGAGAAACATGAAAGTTAAAATCTAAAAAAGACAAGAACTAATGGGAGATGGCAGTTACACCTATCTAGATCTTCCTTGACAAATCTGACTCTGCTCTTGGTTAATGTGTCTATAAATATGGTGTGAGGGGTTGGTTTACAATTAATGATTAAAGAAAGAAAAATTGTTTTGATTTTTTTGTATTTGACCCAATAGGAATTAACAAACGAGAAAATTTGAGTCAAGATTTAGTTAAGTAAAATAAAATATGAAGTGGATGGTGTGGCATAGTAACCTGAGATATAACCTCCACCAGTCTTGCTACTTTACAGAGCAGATTCCAAAAAACATAAATGCAAACATATGTCTGTTCGCTTCTACATCTGGACAATGATATGTCTTGTTTTTCCCCTCTCTTTTCGCTGTGGCATAATACACGTGTTCAAGACCGACAATTGATAATCCTTTTGTCATTTTGAGTGATTTATGGTGGCTGAGTCACGACTAAAATGTAACATATTACGTTTCCTTCTTTCAAAAAGATTTCAAGGATGGGAGCTTGAAAAATAAACGTCACTTAAAACCCATAGCTGTACATTTGGACCAGATCAGACAAAAAGAAAAATAAGGAAAAGTTTACACATACCTGTTGTGTGCTGTTAAAGCCTGTTGAGTTCGTCAATGAGTTGTTTCCTGCATACAACCCAGATGTTGTTGTGAAAGAACCACCTGTAGGGAAAAAGGGAAACTACTATTGCATATGTAATTATATTCACATAAAAAGGTAAAACTAGAAAATAATTTTGCCAGAATATTCCTTTTTTTTTTTTTTTTTTTTTTTGGGAAAAGGTGAACAGAGGGAGTCCTGAGAGAATGATTGGAACAGTGGCCTTATCTTTCTCCTCTTCTTTTCTTATCAGTGATTGGATCAGGTCTGATGAATGACAAGGTGGGGGGTGGATGCAGAACCGGATTCGAAGCCTGCACAATGTGAGGCACAGAGGAGACTTGTGTGTGAACTACTGAAGGGTGGAGTGGAGTAAAAAAAAACAACGGGGAAATCTGTGCGTGAAGAAGAAGTGGGGGCTGAGCTTAAAATGATTGGGGTCGGGTGAGTTTGCTGTTGCTATCTAGTCCTAATGAATATGTAGGCTCTTCTTTTCACTTGCTCGAAGGGTGGTCGTCCTGGGTAATTAAATCATTCAAAAGGGTTGATAAAATCTAACGGCTTAATTATACAGAAGCCATGGGGCAAATGTAGGAAAGGTCCATCAGTCCTTTGGGAGACTGACCAATACTTACCTTGAGAAGATCATCCTTTTAAAGGATCATCTACCATTGCGAGTCACAATATTGTTTAAAAATAATAATCAGAGAGAAAAATGCAGGAACTAGCCTTGAAAAAGGATACCCTAATTTAAGAATAGGAGAATTTAAATTTTACACTATTATTATTATTACTATAAGATGTAATAGTAATTATAATACATATCTATTAGTAGATATGTATTATAATATTAAGTGCACATTATGTTGTAGATATGAATTTTAATATATGCATATTATGTTGCCTATAAATAGCATGATATAGAAGCCAATAGCTAATGTCAAACCTTATTTTCTTAGAACGTCCTCTAAGCACTGTAATATTTTATCGAAAGCATTAAAAGTGAAAGTATCACAGATTAGCATAGAAAAAATTCTGCTGATGACTGGAACTGACTGATTTCCAGTTTTCACTAAACACCAGCTACTCAAATAGTCATTCTTTTTTCAGCCAGTCACTGCCTGCACTGCACCTACAGCATCCTGTCATAACATGGTACCAAATAGAACAGCCTTCAGTATGAGTACTGTTACTCAGCAGAGAGTTTCGTCGCTAGCTATATGTGTGTAAGCAAGGTGTTAAAGAATTAGGTTAAAAGCACTGCAGAGGAGAAAGAAGCTATTTCAAAGGAAAACGTATTTTTGAAATCTGTGTTTATTCAGCAGCTTCTTCTAGCCTTGAGATAATGAGGGCTGACTGTGTTTCATTGGATCATTGATCCAGGAGAAGCTGGATTTAGAAAAGTAAGCAACCTTTAGGAAATTATTAAGGAAAAGATTTCGGTTCTCTAGGCAAATTGACCGCTGTTCTAAGAATCCATAGACTAAACATTTTCAAAAGCAGTTAAATCCTTTTTACATTATTATTAAAGCAAGGTACAGTCACAGGTAACATTAATCCATGCTTTATAAAATACCATCTTTCACTATCGCCAAAAATGGTTTCCAACATTTACGGTAAAAAAAATTCAGGAAATGAATTTACTGTTAGTAGATGATGGGGTCATTACAGCTCTGTTGTCAGAGACAAAGCCTCTTTCTCGCTTAAATTGGCGACTTAATGCAGGTTTTTGTAAACACTGGTTGGCACCCTAACAATTGGCATTTGGCTCCCTTCCCATTGGCCAAAAAGGTGGGTCTGTCCCCCCGCTGCAGCGTGTCTAGTGATGCCAATACAGTGGGTTAGCGTTGATGATGTCACCAGTACGACAAGAAACCAGGAAAGTAAACAATGGAGTGCAACATGGAAATGAGCCAGGGCGTAGTGAGTGTGCCTTATTGTTTAATTTTTGTGTCCCTCTTAATCTCTGTCACCAGTGCTGTGCCATGTTTATTGACTGTAAGCAGAGTGGTTTTTGGTTGTTAGATCAGACGCGACTGGCGTGCTGTGTTGAAGTTTGTACGTTCCGCTTAATGGTATCAAGTAAATTAGCGGCTCAACCCAGGTCTGATTTTCCCACTGTATGCTGGTCAGAGCTGAGCCGTTTGAAGGCGATTTTAATGCGGGTCGTGAGTCTTTCGACCCAGATTGACACGGGTCAGTGAGCCTAGCCGTTGCCACTAAAACCTGATCATTCCTGGGTTTAAACAGGTTCTTTGGCCATTGGGAAAGGGGTAAAACATAGGGAGTTCCTTTCATTTCATCCACTGGTCATTGACCCCATCAGAAGGGCCCTCCCACACCGTGACAAATGTGAAGCAGGTTTCAGAAAGGGGAAAAAAGATATGGAGACATTTCTTTTTTTATGAACTTGTTGGATGGAAGGAGACTGTGATGGGGTAGTGAAAGTTTGTAGCAGCTACATAATGGGAAGTCACAATAGTGTTAGATGTTGTAAGCAACAGCTTGAAAAAAAGAAGGTATGCTCTGTTAGAGTTTGGTCTATCAGCAATTTAATCAAAATGCTTCACTATCTATATTGTTTTGCTTAATTGGTTCAAGATGAGCAAGGGAATTTTTAACAGATTTTTGCTCTATGTTGAAAGTTCAAAATCAAGTGAAAGTACACCAGAACGATGAGAGAGAGAAGGAGAGAAGTGATGCTGTGAAGGACAACAAATTAGCCTAACATACAGTTCAAACAGTCATAAAAACTCTCACTGGGAGTGTTGGAGGGTTGCTCTGTGGAGAACCAGGAGCCACATAAAAGCTTCAGAGACCCCTACTAGCCCAGTGAGAATGAGCCCATGCTGTTGGGTGGGTTGGTGCTGGTTATGGAAGGGAAAAAAGAGGGAGGGGAGGGGGACTGCTGCGGTTCCCCGCGGGGCATGTTTTCTCTCCCTCCCCCTGTCCTCCTGCAGTTAGTTCACTCACTCAAGACCAGACACCATCCCTCCCTCCTATCCTTCTTCCCTCCTGCCTTCTGGCTCCACAATTGGAAGTCCATTTGCTTTGCTTGATCAGTCTCTTTGCCACGGGCTATGTCTATCATCAGTGCACAATATTTGTAGCAGAAGTTTGTATGCTCCACTTGGGAATAGACTATCAAGACCAGATGGGGTTTTACTTAAAAAGAAAAAAGGTAACCGAGGATTTAGCTTTCTTAGTTTACACAGGCTTTGGGACAGAACACTGGGATACAATTATTCATCTAATTAGCATCTGCATAATATCACTCTCTGCAGCCTTTTTCCAACTGATCTTATGTTATAACATTTTACTGACAATAAAACTCCAGATATAACAAAGATTATAAAAAAAAATGCCAATTGCAAAAACTTGTGTGTGAGTACAAACATTAATTTGTTGATCTTGTGTATTGACAGCTGGCCTCAGACTGGTTGTAGGGAAACTGGCAGAAAGGGGCGTATCAAATGTGGAAAACATCTTTGGTTCAGAACCCGCAGGCCTGAGGGCGCATCACCCAGGCAGATCAATAGGCCAGAAAGAGCAATGATGACGGTGTGGCAGTTGGCCAGAGCCACAGTTAGAGATTCCACGGCCAGACAAATGGCCAGTCTGTCATCTGGCATGGATGTTAATTAATGGTGCACTTAAAACTAATATAGAGCAACAATAAGAGACAGCAGGAGAGTGAGGTAAACAAAAACGGAGAAGGAGCATACCACTTAGAAGATCAATCAGAACTCGCTAAAGTAATTTAGCAGCCGTAACTGGGCAGGTTAGCAGCTTGGGTTTGCCTGAACTTGATTTCACCTTTGGGTCTGATTTTAGATGCTTGTGTGAATCCTGCAAGACCCTGACTGTGACTTAAAGGAGAATTCCGGTTTTTAACACTTTTAGCCCATTTTCTGTAGTGTCCAGGATGAAATCGAATAATCGACACCAAAATTTTGACAATTGGTCCTGTCTCTGCTTTTTGGCTCATTTAGAATCCACCCCTGGCTGCTTCAGAATGGCTTCCATAGTGCATGTCCGATAATGTCCTTAAAACAACCTTAAACGTTCTTTTTTTTAAATATGCTACTCACCGGGTCGTCAGCGCTGTTCAATGACGTTCCAAAAAAAGTTTCGTAAAGAAAAAACGTTCCTGTAGTGTTTTATTTAGCATTTTGTAAATCCCATTGAGTTCTGTTGGAATAGTCAATATTCCCCTGCCACCGGAAACGGAAATGGGGCCTGTTTACACAGTTGTAGTCTTTTCGCTTCACTCTGTGTACTCCGACGTCGAGAATCAAGAATCCACCTTTCGTATTCCATTTTCAGAGTTTTTTAAAGTGTTTAACAGAGACGTTAGCACCTCGACGTCGGAGTACACAGAGTGAAGCGAAAAGACTACAACTGTGTAAACAGGCCCCATTTCCGTTTCCGGTGGCAGGGGAATATTGACTATTCCTACAGAACTCAATGGGATTTACAAAATGCTAAATAAAACACTAAAGGAACGTTTTTTCTTTACGGAACTTTTTTTGGAACGTCATTGAACAGCGCTGACGACCCGTTGAGTAGCATATTTAAAAAAAAGAACGTTTAAGGTTGTTTTAAGGACATTATCGGACATGCACTATGGAAGCCATTCTGAAGCAGCCAGGGGTGGATTCTAAATGAGCCAAAAAGCAGAGACAGGACCAATTGTCAAAATTTTGGTGTCGATCATTCGATTTCATCCTGGACACTACAGAAAATGGGCTAAAAGTGTTAAAAACCGGAATTCTCCTTTAATATATTTCGTTAAGAGACTTCTCCATACAAGATCTGCAGCTGATGTTGACTGTTAATGAGAAATGCTCTTAAAGCCTTTTACCAACGCCTCACAGTATTTTAAATTTAACTCAAATCACGTGGACACCCAGTGAACACTCTCTGCACTGAGATAGTTTACCTTAACGGCACAGTTCAGGAAGTGCAGAGTCAGTAAAAAGGATAATAAGTACCAGCTACCTGCCGAAGAGAGGTTGTGTAATTTTAACTTTCCTTTTATTCCGCTTACAAAAGTGCAGCCGTCATACGGAAGATCATTGGTAGTAAACCAACTACTTTCTTCTTTTTCGGTGTAAATAATCATCAGCTGTTGTGTAAATATCCAGCAAGTGCAGGTAAATAAAAAGGTTTAAGGTTTAAAAAGATGTACTGGAAGTGCTTTGCTGTTATGCGACGCAACATGGTTTAGTCATCAGCCTCCAGGATAAAGTTATCTGGATTTTATGCTAAATGAAAACACCAAGAAACATTATTTATCCCCTTTAAAAAAAAACTTTGCCCCAAAAGTCATAAACTAACACCATAAGAGTTTATTTCCATTTTAACAAAATGTACGAATGGACAGCAAGAAGAAAAATAAAGGGAAGAACAGAGAACCACAACTTATCGTTATTGGTTTCAAGGCCATAAATCTTTTTGGTCTCAGCGCTCAAACAAATACAAATATGATCACAGGCAGAAAAAAGAAACAAAACAACAAAAGATGAAAAGCACCATGGCTTTTGCCTCCTAAGTGCCTGACGTTTTTCCATCTGTGTTTTTTTTTTTTTTTTTTTTTAAGAGTAGAGAAGAGGGAGGCATACTTTGCGGCTGCACACCGCACTCATGGGATGGAACCATCATCGCGGGTGAGGACAAGGCCTGTGTCTCGACTCAGTCTGGCTGTGTGTGCTATGAAATCAAAAACAGAGGTCTGCTCCTTTTATCCTTTTCAAAACAATACAGGAAAACTAATTTAATTGGCCAACTAGGGGATGACTATTTATATACAAGGGAATGAAAAACTACAGATGCCAACATGAGATAGACAAATGATAGAAAAAAAAAAAAACTAATTTAACAAGAAATTAAAGCCATCATACTTTCGGATTTCTGAAGAAATTGTTTTTGCGCAGATGTCATCATGGTAACCGTTAAATAAACAACTGTTTTAACCAGCAATCATCCACACATTCTCCTATCAGTGTTCATAACTAGATATAGGCAGAAGTGACAAAAGATGTTCTCACCCTGCATCTGGTAACTGTAAGGGGCCTGTCCCGTCTGTGGTGTGGTAAAGCCAGAGCCGTAGCTCAGGAAGCCCGTCTGTCCCGGGGATTGGGACTGGCTCAGACCCCCTTCGGTCTTTATGCCTGCCCACAATGGACCTAAATCAGTTAGTGACACCAGATCGGTTTGATGCACAGACAACAGTCAACACAGGTTTAAATTACATTGGAGGCAGCAAAGGGACTCTGCCTCTGTCTGTTAGCATAACACAGTAATCACAATGGCTGAGCAGAGATTAGCTGATAACTGATTTTCACCACCCTCCACTGTTTAGAAATATTATCTCGCACACACAAGGAGCTACTTGGCTGTAAAAACAAGGGCATGTTTAGACTATTATTGTTTTATTTAATAATTAAACATTATCATTTAGGTCATAAGTGAAATGATGCACCAGTAAAAAAACATTTTACTTGTGTTTGACAGTTACACTGACCGCCATCTTGACTGAATGAGCCATATGTTGTTTCTGTGCAACAGTAGGTTGCAGGGCTCCATTCAAATAAACAGCACAAATTCCTTCACATATTGCAAACGTTTCTGGGGTCAAAACGCTCCAAAGACTTTAGAAAAATAAAGACATTTACTCTTTGCTTTATCTTCCAATGCCAGATGAAACTGGTTTCTGTTTTCAGATTTATATCTCTAATCTTTCTGATCTATCTGAACAGCTTCACAAGCAAATTCTTCCACAGTGCAATCGGCAAATATGCTGGCACTAAACAACAACTCAGCATCTCTGCTGCTCTACATTTGCTGGGAAGAATCATGGGAATATGGTTTACTAAAGAAAAATTGTTCAATACGCGTAATACCACAGCTGCTAAATAACGAAATGATTTTTCTGATGCCTGTAAATCTTACCATAAGCAGGGATGCCATAGGGCTGACCAGGCTGAGGGTAGCTTGCATATGCTGCGGCCTGCTGCATTCCTGTGGTGTACTGCGTCTGCCCGTACGCAGCCATGTTTTGAGACGAAGGAGTCGGCAGAATATGTGGGTACGTCCTGCTATAAGAGGACAGAAACAGAACAGAAAAGTGAGAAAATAAACCAGGAAGAGCCCTAAAATTACCAGCTTTATTAACTGCTAAATTCTTGTCATTGTTATCCTTAAACAATTGGCCAATGGATAGCGTCCCAAAGCTCATATACTCAGGGAAACAACAATAAATGGAAAAAGGAAATTTTCACAAGATAATAATTACAACAGATTTCCGAATGCACAGACTGAAGACGTCCAGGCAGACATAGCCAGTCAGAAAGACGCAATCTAACAGAAGGATCTGATTAAAGAGCCAAATGAAGCTGGATGCTGCTTATTTTTTTAAAGGAAAAATAAAAGAAACCTTACTTGGAAGGGTAAATCTGCGGAGAGAACTGGTGAGTTTGTCTTGGGCTGAAGCCACTGGTTCCAATAGCTGAGGAGAGTTAAAAAAGAAAAAAAAAAGAGGCAAGCACATATTTAAACATTAAGAAATAAGGTAAATATTATCTTCTGCCAAAAAAGAACTGCTGGACTTTAAGGAAAGGGCAGTAACATTGCTCAATTTATTGCTGTAAAAGTATATAATGTTAAAAACAGGGGAGCAATGAACGAATCAAAATATCAGGTAAGTAAAAACTTTGTTCATTTTTGGGTTACTTCAAGGCTCCAATGACGCCCACAGAAATGTATAAATTTCAACCATCAGAAGAAGAAACTTTTTTGAATGCTTTTAATTATCGACACACAAAATTACTGACTAGTGTCTGGGAATGACTGACTTTAACTTAATTAATCCTGATCTGTAATCAGCCGTTTGGACTGTAATCAGCCTTGTTTGTTCAGATCAATATATGCAACATATCTAAGCATACTTCAACTTACTGACATAACCACATTTAAAAAATAGATCAAAGGAAGAACAAAGATAAAATGCTTTCATAAAGAAAACTACAACGCATCATAATATGTCTTATCCCACTTTGGCTGTAAAAAGACGAGCGCGAGCAATACTTTCAGTGAATAACCTGATGGCTGAACAGAATATGGTAATGTAGCACAGCTTTAATATTTTGAATTTTTATCTTCTGTTTTTTAGAACATACGGGGTGTGAAAATGTGACGCTTTTAAAACCCTAGAATTAAGATGATGTTCTACATGCTTTGGGTAATGCAGGCACTGTGGTTATAATCAAGCTTATCACAATTAACAACACTAATTGCTAATTTAGGTTGTTGAAATCTATTTGTTCCCCAATGGGCTCTACTATTAATGGAAATAATTAATCATTAAAAATGGCAGAAAAGCTAGAAAAATAATTTTTCACAGTGACGGTGCAGGTGCTGCAGCAGTTAGCTCGCACGACCCATATATGGAGGTCTTAGTCCTCGACGCGGCCGACCCAGGTTCGAATCCGACCTGAGGTCCTATGCCGCATGTCTCTCCGCCTCTCTCATACCCCCCTTCCTGTCAGCCTGCTGTAGAAAAACGAGCCACTAGTGCTGCAAAAACTCAATATATATATTTATTTTTTGTTTTGTTCATGTTCTGAAACATGACAAAAGCTTGTAAAGAAAAATAGGAATAAACTAGTATCAAATGGTTGTACATCTCGACTTAGCTTTCAAGCCACAATGACAGTAAAAGTAACTTTTAATGCAGGTAGAGTGGTTTTGTGAAATTTTACAGCGCTAAAAATGTACCGTGGTTTAGCCATTTAAAATAAAATACCTGATTTTCTGGTGAATAAAGATGTTCAGTTTGACTTTCCTTATATTACACAGCTTCTAAATTGCATCAAAATTATTTTTTCTTGCACTATCAGTCCTTGTTTTATTTATTCTTTTTTTTTTAAGTATGCAGAAAGGAATTTGATTTAGATTTAGAAAGGGTAGGGGATAAGTTGAAAAGATCATTGGGCCAGGATTCAAACTAGTGACAGCCACATTAAGGACTTAGGCCTGGGTTGCATGCTTATCCCCTGCACCACCAGGCCCTGATTATAACCCCATAAATGGTTTAAAAAAGTAAACATTTCTGTCTCCCTCTAAATAGGAACTGAAAGCTGTCAAATCACTGTTTTTGGCGGAATACCCAGAAAAAAAGTGAATAATGCTAAGAAAAATAATTCTAATAAAAAATTTGGACTGAAAACATGCAAAATAGGAAGGTTTAATAAAACAAAAAGTCTCCATGATTTGACAAAGAATTAAATTAGAACATATTTAATTTTAAAAAACTTATTCAAGATTCCGATCTGCTGCTTTTTATTTCTTCATTGAAGGGACACAGTTTTGAAACATCTTTCTAATTGGTCATGACATGCTAAATGAGGGATTCTGTTGCAGGGGGGCGCTTACTGTATGAAACTGTATGCCGTAACCCCTCACACACGTTATTAATACTGAACACTTTTCCCACATCGGCAGCACCTGCCGCTGGACAACACTTTCTCCTCTGAACAGAGCTTTGGGTTTCCCCACGGAGGATACAGGGTATAAGATTACTAAATTTCATTAATATTGTCATAGACAAAACTATTGCAGTGATTTGTGCTGTTCTGGTGTTAAGTATCGCAAACTTAGTTAAATGGCAGAGAAAATACATGAAAATCTGCAGTAAGGTAATACCACACACTGCAATTAATGAATTTTACACAAATTGTCACATTCTGGTGCACAGTGATATTACAGAGCATGAAAAAAGAGATATATGCTATGTAGCCTTGGTATTAGGTAGTAATGCATTTATGTATGTGTGTGTGTTTGGGGGAGGGGGGGTGTTTTTGTATAATGTTTCTTTACTGAAAGGAAGGTGTGAAAACACTGGCTCTGACAGGGTGATAGGGTAACAGTCCGTAGAGAGTGAGGACCACAGGGATGCCGTGTCACTCCACTGGACAGACAGACTTTGAGTTCTGCAGGTCATAATTCAGGTCTCACCGACATGGGAACCACCAGAATGAGCAAATACACACACGAAAGCAAGCACAGCATATAAATATGCTGACAAAGTCAAGAAAACGTATTTTGTGCCCAAACATACAGCAATACAGGCACACCTTAGGCAAGATTCGCTGCTGGGACACCTACTAAGGCTTGACTTATCAGCCAGCCATCTTTAAGTTCATCACATCATCGACTTTGTTGTGTTTGTGTGTGTAAATCCAGTCATACTCAGAAATGTTCACAGGAGACAATTGTTTCTCCCTTACCTGATCCTGAGAAGCTGTCTAAAGCGGAGTCTGTGATTGAAGAGGCGATTTCACTGCTGCTCATTGGCTCTGTTTTAACTGCAAATAAAGAGGTCACACTGTCACCAGACCAAGTAAGGAAATAAAATAAAACCCTTTTATTTATATGACACATTTTGCTCTTTCTAAATCTACTCCAAAACTTATAACAGCTGAAAGGTCTAAGCAGTCAGACTTTTTTTTTTGAATTTCAATGTCTATAAAATAGTTTTCAAAATAACAAATAAATAACTTATATTTTATATTATTATGTCATAATTTTTAATTAGAGAAGCAAAAATAAGGCTTTTTCTAAGTTAGCTTACTTTGGTTTAGTTTTCGGCTTCACCTAATAGTTCAGATATTTTAACCTTCTTTGGATGTATAATTTTTTTTTGTTGCTGTGAGGACCTTAACGTGGTAAAATTAATTGCTAGAGTAAAAATGAACTGCAGGTAGTCTTACAGAAAATTAAACATTTCGAAAATAATTTTAACTACATGATGTTTCATATTAAAAATAAAATTCTCACTTTTCATTATTTAAGCCAACCAGGTAAAAATAGCTCGATTCCCATCTCTGACCAAGTGTTCATTAAATGACTTTAAAAAAACAAACAAAAAAAACATAATAAATCTATAAGTTTTAAAAGCCATTTATAGTAAGTATTGAAATATTTCTAAAACTGTAAATTTTAAGTTTTCACACAGCAGAATAGACAGATAATATTTGACTAAAAGTTGCCACCCCCCCAAAATGAAAATACTTAAAATATCAATATTTGAAACAACAAGATAGCAATGCATGGGTGCACTTATACCTTTAACAGAAAATTAAACTAATGCAAGACATGCAACTGAAATTAAAATGTCGAGGAAATATATAGCGTATAAAATCTTTTTAAGGGTGTAGCGAACGCTGTTTGACCTTGACTACTTTATACAACCCAGCAATAGATTTGCAAAGACAATTTCACAGCTCTCTGACAGCTCAGGAATCTTTGAACTCAATCCATTTCACTTCAGGCGGGCCAAGGGATTTGTTTTCTTTTTTTTTCCTTTTTTGTGGCAAAGCAAATTGACAATGTGGGCAAAGTAGTCATGCTCAGTAGAATCCCTCATGGCTGAAGAAGCCATTTGCTGTCATGTTTTACATGTTTCTGCATCGCTCGCACACATGTTGATGAGGGGCAACACCTTTGAACAACACAACGGTAAAAAATATGTCACATAGTGCATGCATGAACTAGCACACACCGGGGGTCACGTTGCAAACAATAACCACTATGCTCAGGAGGCGCAGCATGGAGGATCTGAACAAAAGTTCCCAACCTGACAACTCAGAACAATGAACTCAAGGCGAGTTGGTGTCAAACCATGCTTGAAAAAAAAATACCAGAAAATCCAAAGACTTTAATTAATGAAAGGCACAATAGTTGAGGCAGTTTTGTAATTATTACAACTTATAAACTTTTTGTTAGTGTGAGATTGTGATGAACACAAATTTCCTTCGAAATTCGAAAAAGAGGGAGTGCTCCTTTTCCAGTTTGGATAACACCAAGTATTGTCCTTTCATTGTGTCACTAAAAGTAGACAAACCTGCTGTAGACTGTGAGTTAGAACCTAACAACCAGTCTGCAGTGGTGAGCATTGTGATGTTATCACCTATGGGAAAGACAGAATGGCAAAAGGCACATATGACACTCTGCATGGTGGAAAAAAAAACAAACAATTAGCCTCGGGCTAAGATGAAACCTTGTGATCACAAGGCATGGGATGATTTTAATAATTTGTTGGGTTGTGACTGCTTCACTAAACAAAGGCTCAGATTTAAAGCTCAGGCGAATCACCTGAGCAAATAAGTATGTACAGGGGAGACCACATTCAAAACTCAACCATTTCCATGCTGTGGGCTTTGAATAATTACATGGTTGCCTGAATAAACAGCTAATAGTCGCTGAGAAACAACAACTGGCACGCGACTGTGCAACATACAGATACATGGGTAAAAAAATTGTGTCAGGACATCACAAGGGCAACTTTAAACAGAAAATTTCAGTGCAAAAGAAAACTAAGTGTCTTTAAAATGTTTTTTTGTCACTGTTGCTCATTTCTATACATACATTTTATTTAAGATTCTTGATTATAACATAATAAACGTACCTTCTGTGCCATTGGGGGTCATGGAATTGTTACTGATGTGGGAGTTGTCGAGGTTGGGACCATTAGGAGATTCGCTGCTTCCACTTACTCGGCTGTGAGGACTGGCTAGATCCTGCATTTCCATAGACCTACAAGAACACACACACACAGACACACACTTAACAAATCAAATTACACAAACCATTGTAGTTTTAGGAAAGACAAAGATTTCTGACATCTAATGTCGAGTATAAAGAATGCCTGGTTTGAGAACATGAAGAAAATGCACGAGTATCTTATTCTATAGATGTGTAACAAAAATGTTTCGGTGTTTTTTCATAATTTTACAGCATGTTTACAGTAAAATTTGTGTGGTGTTTCATGCAGCTGAAATGACCTTAAGTGTATATCGTTTTTTTGTGGTGATGATGAGTGCTAACAGATGTTTTGCTGGTTTGAGGGAATCCTTAATGTGTTAAAAGCACAACATTCTGCCTTATTATAAGAGCCAATACCTCGGTGATGGGCGGATGAGAACTTCATGAGGCGTGTGTTTGCTCTGGCAAGCTCCTTAATTGTTTCTGTGTTTATACAAAAGACCACGCCACAGAAAACATTATTCTATCTTCTCATCTGTGCACTCAAAGGATTTGATCGTCCGCAGACAACACTGTAGATAGAAGGCATACGAGATTTGGAAGAAGAAGAAGAAAAAAAAGAGCTACTGTTCCTCCTGCAACTATTTTAGGATTTTTGTTTAAACTTGACTTAATCTTAAAGGTTCTTAAAACTAAAGCGTTTTACAAGGGTTAACTATAAAATTAGGTGCTTTGATTACCACCTACATATAGATACACACACACATATATATATATATATATACACACACACACACACATATATATATATATATATATATATATATATATATATATATATATATATATATATATATATATATATACATATACATATATATATATATATGTGTGTGTGTGTGTGTATATATATCATTGTTAACATGTTTTTTTTATTAACACTGCTTTTATATTTGGTTAGTACTATGGATGCTTGCTCACTGAACAAAATTTTAAGGGGTTCTGAATGTCAGAAGTTTCAATTATTTTATACTTCACCTTTATCTACTTTCTTAGCATTTTACAAATGATAAAACTGGCTGAGCTCAAAAGCGAACAACAGACAAAAAACACACAAAGAGAAAACAAAGCAAAGCCAAACTAGACATATAAAATTGGTTATGGAAGCTTCAATGTCTTTTCCCCAAAGGGTGTATAAGTTTACTCATCCTAAAATAATCACACCCTACAAACTGAAAATACTTGACAAAAGTCCAGGGACACTGAGTCTTTTCCTTGCAATTCTCAATCATTTGCTCTCCTACTTTGCCCCAAATTTCCACTCATGGCGTGCCAACTAAAAGGGCTACTGCAATGCATGCTTTCTTCAGTTAGGAAACATATTTAGCAGTGAAATGCCCATTTTTACAGTGATCACTGATGCCATAGACACAGCTACATTTCTTTGGGGATTTTCGAACCGCCACAATTCTGCTCTTACCTGCACCTAGACAGCTCTGAGTCCTCCCAAACCACACTCCCTTTTCTTTATTCAGTCTCCACCTGCCCCAGGCAGGAAACAATGTTAGTCCTTGTTAGTGCAGCTCGATGTCACAGTCCGGAGCCATCCATGACACAAAAAGGCTTATCAGAGAAAACATTATTGTTATTCTGGAGCAAAATGGGAAGAGAGGGCTGGCAAGGGAACAGAGGCCCACATTGTCTGTTTCTGAGCTTCAGCCTGCTCCACTGTTGTTTCCTCCTCCAGGTCCTCCCTCCTCCCTCAGCAAGGGGAGCATGGCCAAATGACGGAAAGGTGATTCATCATTGGTCTACGACAGCTGCAAACTGGATTAGCCCTCCCCCAATCAACATGCAAAGCGGCTTAGCCAAGGTAAGCAGGAAGGGTGTTGGGGGGGTTTGGTGAGTGGAGGGGCTAAAGGAGTTAAGGTAGGCAGCAGGGTGAAGGGTTGGGGGGTACAAGGGGTTGAGGGGAAGCGGGGTGTGGGAGACTCTTTCTACTCTCCTGCCGACTGAAAGAAGATGGGACTTGTTGAGCAGAGGCAAGTCGACCGTGACACCCCTAGCATCTTCAGCAGATCTTTCATCTACAATTGACACTATCTGAATTTATCAGCACTCCTCCTCCAGGCAAAATGACAGGTCCTAATGACCATTGGAGCTTCTTCCCACAGGCCTGCCCAAGCCTGTGGCTATTACCCAGAAAGAAAATACAAAAAATCCTCACTTCACAACCGCTCTGAATAATCAGATGTCTACACAAATGTTTAGATATTCTCACAGTCTCAGCAGGCTGTTTTTAAGCTCCTAAAATCTAATCATATTGTTTGCATAGTTTAAATTGCTAACAGTAAAAGACCAGAGAATGGCTGATGCGACTAATATAGAACAGCAAACCTAACCCTCCCACAATTATTGCTGCACACTACTGGTCAGCTGGCTAAAAGAGGGCTACTACCTTGCCTCTACAACGAGAAATAAAACTCAGCTGTTTGGAAATTTCTACTGCCATAAAATATAAAAACAAATAGATTATCACAGATCACTGCATTCACATAGTTTCAATGCATTTTACAGCTGAAAATAATAACAGCCAGTTGTGCCTTTTTTGAAGCAATGTTAAGTGTAATAGCTTTCTTTCAGCCAGCTGATCAACAACTGAGAAGCATTGTGTTACCAGAAAAATCTCCTGTCATTCAGTCATGTTCTATGGTATCTAATTGGAAAAACGTTAAACTTTAAAATAGATAGGATGGGAAATTTTACTTTTCTAACACATGTTTTCATCTCAGCAATCTACCATTTCCCTGTTTGAATTACTTCCTCTCGTGACAAACATTATTATTACTAATCATCAATGTAATATTATTATGTAGGAGTAGAAAAAAAATTATGAAATTGGTCTCATTTAAAACCTTGTTATAAATGTAAAATTACACTAAATGTGCTTTGTTTTGACTTAAGTTAATATGTAGCAATAATCTCATATCTGCCAATGTCTAGTTATTATAACACAAAAGTTTATGTCTATGTCTTATTTTATTTTTTTTTAGCAAAAATACCTATAACTCCTGTTGGATTGCTTGCATATATCATCCACAGGGCACTCAGGGGCCCCAGATCAGAGTGGTGTAAATGCACACACACACACACACATCTCTCAATGACTCACACACACGGGGCACTTTAGAGGCCCCCAGATCAGTGGTGCATCTCAGACAATGAAGCAGACTGGAAACAAGAACATGGAGAGCATATGGAGCCACATATGTTTCCTATGACGCTGCGAATGCCTCTATTACTCTCCTTTAGCTGACAGTTACATTTTGCTGTCCACTCCCGCTAGGGCCTGCCTCTCTGCAAACATCAAGCGGGGCCTTATACTTGCGTGGTTATGGTGCTATATGAGACTTGACTCTGACCCTCTGTGCAAATAGAGGGTCCCAAAAAAAGGGTTAAAGGCATTCATTTGTTCAGGGAAAAGGAAGGATGCAGTTTTCTTATTTTTCAAATTCTAGCGAGATTTTTAATGGCCCACTGTTTACATGAGCAAAGGTAACCTGAGCTCCATGGTCTTAAGCTTCTTTTTTTTCAAACAGGCTTTGCGCTTCACACCATAGCAAAGCCTTCATGAATACCATTCTATCTTTACAATTTGCCTTCTCTCCTAAACTTTGCAGCTGAATATAACCATTACAGGCTATTCTGTAAAAAACAAAACAAAACAAAAGCAAAAAACGAAACAAAAGAATAAAAACAACAGAAAAGGTGAGTATTTCCCTTTAACACCTAAATTAAGGGGAGTAAATATAAAATAAAATACATGTCAGAATAATAAATATTATTGCTATTTCCATAGAGCTAAAAACTATGAAGACAAAAGAGAAACGCATTCTGCTACAGCACATTAACAGCGATCATGACTACAAAGGTGGTGGTGGGGGGGTGGGACTGCTGGTGGACTGATGTGGGATTGTGAGTGGTGAATTGGGCAACCCGAAAAAGCCATTACCATTCTGGCGTTTCTACCAGCGCCTGCAGGTAGAGCTCACCAGGTGAAAAGATGAATAAAGAAAAACAAAATGAAGATGGAGGCTAGATTTATAAAATGGATCATAAAATAACATTAGTTGATAGAGAAATAGGGCCACATTAAGCATCTTTGATGTCCGTCTTACTTCAATCTGAACTGGCAGGTCTTTGAAGCCTTCGTAAGAACAAAGACCAGCTAGATGAAGCGCTAGAAGTGTCATCAAGAAGACGTAGTGCCACAACAAGCTTCATTCACCGTGGTTTGCTAGCCTTTTAGTTTCGCTTTACTTATTTCAAGGCCTGCATTGCTGAAGATAAATAAAGCCCTAGCCAAGCTTTTAACAGAGATCATCAAAACATGCAGGGCGTCCGATCTGTCTGACCTGTGTTACTATGCATGCGAGGACCTTCTCATTCACATGGATGGTGCTGTTTTAAATGCAAAATCTGGGGCTTGATTAAACTGTTTTTATGAATAAAATAAAAGAAATTATACTCTTTAAATACAGTCAACATTTAATGAGGGATTTTATAGCCTATTTGATGCCATGTATGATTTTGTAAATCTTTGCTGAATAATGCTTTAATCAATATTAATCTTTAGTATGTCTGATTTCCACTTAGGTTGGTCAGCTGAATCCGCATGGTGGCCGAGGAAAAATAAATCTACTCTGACTAGAATGGAGACGCAGACAACAATTGGACACAGATGTGAAGGCTACAAGATACAGTGCATTAAATGCTGAGATTCACTTAAGATTTAATGCATAAAAGAATCGACATTAAATAAGATTTTATTGTATATTTAAAAAACATTATATTAGAGCATTAATAAAAAATAAAAAAAATAAAACACATATTCTTTTGGAAATAAATGTAAAATCAGACCCCCAAAATATTGCACTACATTTTTTACATGTTTGTCATTTATAGAAAAAAATGTAATTTAACTGTGATTTGTAAATAAAAACATAATTGCCAGCAGATGCTTATTGATGCCCAATTTGTCGCTTTAATTTGGATTTTATCTGGCATCATGCCGTAGCAGATCTCTCTGCAATTACATTAAATGTGTAAATACTATTTTCTTCGACCTTTAAAAATATTTCCAGAAGGTGACTCTTTGCCTTTAAGAGGCTATCAGGTAAATTTAAGGTGGACATTTTGTCACAACCTCCCGATTACCATGGCCACTGCGGAGCGAGGGGAGATTTTTGACATGACAGCTGAAACCAGAAAGCAAAAAGCTTACTGATTTTTATAAGGTGGTATTATATATATGTATATATATATATATATATATATATATATATATATATATATATATATATATATATATATATATATATATATATATATATATTTTTTTTTTTTTTTTTTAAAGGAAATATTATGAAGAATTAATTACCTAGAAAAAAAACTTAAATTTCCTGTAATATTTGGAATAGTGCAATATATAGAGCTGTAACAACAATAATCCTCACATCAGTGTATTTACAAATAAACACAGGAAAGGATATTAGTGATCTGTAATGGCAGTCATCTGAAAGCTCATTTCCTGCTCTTTCAACCACATATTTTAGATTCAAACAGTGGCGTGTTAAGAAAACAACACCCCACGGTATTTAGTAAACACCCCCAGCCCACTAATCACCTACAACAGACTACTTAATAGAGGGTCCCTGTTACCTTCTTCCTTCTCTTGTGCCCTGTTTTCAACTCCCCGTCTTTCCTCTCTAGTCTCTGAATGAAGCTGGACCAATTAGTGCTCTGTGTCTTTCACCATTTTCAATCTCCAGGCCAAGGGTCTAGCCGGCTAGTTGCATCCAATACGGAAGGCATCAGTCCTTAGGCAAACATTGACACCGTCACCAGAGCTCACTGCAGCTACACAACCATGAAGCGCTGCAGCCAGTCAGAGAGACCCTGATCTCTGTCTGTGTAAAGCAAATATGCCGTGCAAACAGCCTTTAAATCAGTCAGCCCATTATCTGTTAATCGAATAAATAAGGTGATTGTGTGTGAGAGAATAGCAGCAGCAGGCAGTCACACAAACTGTCATGTTTGTCTTAATGAAACAGAGGACAATTTGCGAGCAGACTCTTCGCTTTCATCAACACAGGAAGAAAACGAATTAGATGCTGAAAAACAAGTATAAAGACTAACTTCTAAAAGAGACATTTCTGTCATATATACTAACACACCAAACTGTGTTTGTATTATTTTTTACTTAACGTGTAAGTCTGGCATCAAAGGCAAGACATTTAACCAGACCATCCTTCAATTAGGAAGGTTAGTGATTACAGCTGGAGGAAGCATCATCTTTGCTGAACGTAAAACGCCGGCGAGCGGAGACGCCACACAGCCAGTAGTCGAGGCCTGTCGTCTTGGTGAGCCGCTCGGCCGCTCTGCAGCATTCCTGGCCTCAGCAGATGGCATAAGATGTCAGCTGCTTTGACTGTGTTCGTTATGTTGGTTCTGCTTGAAGAAAATGTACTACTGCAGTGCAAAGCGAGCTTTTCTTCCCGAATAAAAAGCTTAAACTTTACCAAGAAAAACTAGACATGAGAAGACTAATAAGTAAAATATTTACAGGTTGATTTTTTTATTTCATGCTATGACAATAATTTTTATTTTCAATTTTGTATCAATAAATATAACATGTTTGACAAATCATCTAAAAGTACTTAAAAAAAAGAGAGATTATAAACCTATTTTGTATTAATTCTAACCAGAGTAGAAAATACATTTTGAAAAATATTTTTGCAACGAGTTAGAAAATTATTAAAAATGAAACAATATTTTTTGGTAATATCAAGCTAGATTCCATTTTTAAATTAAACTGTTTTTGAAAATCTTCAAAACGTTTTTTTAAACTTACTCTTATTTTATTGTACATTTTCAGATAAGGCCATTTTTTTCTATTAACATTATCTCAATAAGTAACTACCGTTAATCTATAACATGTTTTTAAAATAGCTAAAAATAAACACTTTCAGTTTCTATTTCTTTTAGTTATTGCAATCTTGCAAGC
Organism: Cyprinodon tularosa; assembly: GCF_016077235.1. Taxonomy (NCBI): domain Eukaryota; kingdom Metazoa; phylum Chordata; class Actinopteri; order Cyprinodontiformes; family Cyprinodontidae; genus Cyprinodon; species Cyprinodon tularosa. Next base: position 285,063 of record NW_024038908.1, on the reverse strand, counting down.
TTTGTTTATAAAAATGTAAAATAAGTTTAAGATTTAGCTAAAAAATGTAGAACATAATTTGCAATTTACTGAAGATTTTCAGTAACCAGAAATTGCATGCTGTAATGATAATTTATCAGATAAAAGTACCTATTAAAGAGTCAGAAAAACAAAGGTTCAGAAGACAGGACTGTTAGATATGTTAAAAATGAAAATAATTTGAAAGTTATACTCACTACAATTAGAGTTGAATCCCTGTGTGTTTATCCCCTCTTTTATCCTCCCCTTTAAAAAAAAGAAATCTTCTGGAAAAACGGTCGGCCAGTCCAGCAGAGAGGACAGCCCGCTGTCTTAAACAGCTCTCAGAGTGTTGGTAGAAGCTGTAGCGCAGTAAATGTAAACTACAGGACTACTTTTTTCTTTCTCATTTTAGGTGTTGGAACCCATTGAGCCTAGCTCAGTATCTCAGGAGACTGACTTATTGAGAACGAGAGTTGTCCGATTACTGCTTCAGGCAGTGACTGGTGAGTGTCTGAGGAAGAAGGGGGGAAAAAAGAGAGAGAGAGGGAGTGTGTAAGGGTGGGAGGGAGGGAGGAAAGCGGTGAATGAGTTAGAGGGAGAGGGAGGCTGCTGCTGCTGTTTGAAAAAGCTGAAAAGTTGCTTGGTGCTCTCACAGGAAGACTTTGAGGCTGGAGGAGTCACAGGGGAGTCGTGCCGCATACAAGCTCCCCCATATGTCATTCACTCCAAGCTTTAAGAAAGAGTCCTCTCCAGATTGTATCAGTGCAGACCAAGACAATGCTCAACAGCATGCTCTGCTCACACAGCCCGAGGGCTCAAACTTTTCTTCTCACCCCCTTCTCTCTTGTTTTTGCCATGCTCATTTTTTTTCCCCAACACCACAAACCGCATCTTTTTTTTCTTTGTTTTTGCTTTCTCTCTGAGCTCAGGGTCAAAGATGGATTTCTTTCTGTCACAGAAGGACTTCAGAGGGCAAACGAGGGGGTTAGGTCATTAGCTTTAAGGTGATAGGGAGCCAGAGGTTTAACAGCGGCCGAGAGTCTCGCCTCTGCCCGTCTCCGCAGCACTCTAGTGGAAGTCCTCCGTCAACACATACGCACAGCCTCTGTGTGCAAGGTAATGATTGCCTTCTGTCTGCTCCAGGTTATTTTTTCAACTGAGCGAAGCTGCTTCGTAGGGCCGCGCTGCTACTGATGAGCTGAAACTGGTGATTTATTCAAGCTGGTGATGAGGCCTGAGCAGATTTAGCTGCAAAATGTCATGACATTGTTTCTAAGAATATCATCTGTGTGTATAAACTGTTCAAAATACCAATGAACCGTTTCAAAATTTGTTTAATTTCAACACAGGAAAAAAAAAGCTGCAGATGAAATACCAACTGTAATACTGACAAATGATGATGAAGAAAGAGGAAATCATACATTTACTATGGTAAAGAGGTGGTGAGAGAGACAAAACACCCACGGCTGGAAAAAAAAAAGTCCGCTGTGTTTCTGTCTGGACGTCCTAAAAAACTCTGTTTCCTACTTGCCATTTCCTTATGATAATTAGTAGAAATGGGGCCGATGAGGACAATATCTTAACAAGTTAGTTTCAAGACTTACATTTTCAATCTTACGCTTTCTACAATTAAAAATTTACTAAAGGTGTAATTGAGAGGTACTGGATGTTCCTGTTAAAACATGAGAAACAAAATCCCTTTAAAAAAAAAGATTATTTTACATTTACATTTCAATATAAGTTATTTTCTTTTCCTGTCCAGCTAAATTAATCTAAACTCTGAAATACCAAGTTAAACTTCCGATATAGGCGTGACTGTCGATTGTCGGTTTCTGCTATCAAAGGTAAGAACTATAATTGTTTTTTTTAAACATTTTTCATCGTACTATTCATTCTGATTACGTAGGTTCCTCTTATTGAGATGCCAAAAAAAGTATGACAAATATACTTTTTTTTCTTAGTTTGTTTGAAGCCCCTCCCCCACCTGTTGCTGTACACTGCCTACTGGGTCATTTTCAAACCTACAGATTCTATAGTTTTTTAAACTTCACATGTAATGTCAGAGATAGAAGTGACCAGAGGTTGTTCCAGCTGCATGGAGCACAAAGTAACTCACAACTGTTCCTCCCCAACCTGTTGCTGAGTACGGCTGGTCCGCTTGGTTGAAAGGAGGTTTACAGGAAAGACAATTGTTTTTGTTTTTTTTTGTTTTTTTTCAGAAATATTTACAACTCTCATGAATTTTTAACCAAAGCAACACTATCCATTTATAATTTGAAGCTATTGATTAAAATATTGTGGAAATGCTTTTTTAAATTGACCCATATGCAGACTATATCTAAAGATCTGTAAAGCAATCAACATTAGATTGGTTCACTCAGTAACAAACCAGCTAATATCAAATTGTTATATAAGAAGAGCAAAATGTGGATGATGTTATAATGTTGCAAATCCTTGTACTTAGAAATTTTAACAAATGTGGTGCTCAATCTATATTTATATTCAAGTCTAAATATTAGATATTTATGTTACAAAGATAAAAAAAAATCAATTTTACTATGAAAGAATAAAAGCTGTCTTGTCTTTTAAATAAATGTATCAGATCTAGATCAGATTTAGTTAAGCATGTATTAATTGACCTTTTACCCCTACTTTGGGTATATTAAAATCAATTGTAATGCACTAATTTTACATTAAATTTGGAGTTTCTTAAAATAATTTTAGAAAATATTTTATGTATGTTTTTATTCTTAAATCCTGGTCAGGAACAGTGGTTGTAAATTAGCTTTGGTTGACAACCTCTCCCTGTTGAAGTAGATTAGCTGTAAACTTAGTGTCCAAACAAAACATGGCCAACAAGAACATAGCTAAAGTCAGTAATGAGCAAAATAGTGCAGAGCTGCAGCTCTCCTGAACGTAACACAGCAGTAACAATATGGATGAAAAAGCACTCTCGAATGGGTAAATCTATACTACCACATGATAGCATTGGCTCGTGAAATAAATGTTACATATACCACCTTGCTTATAACTCCGTTGACTAATAAGAGATGCTGGGGGACTCCCAGGTAACTATTTCTAATAGCAGTGGGGCACACATGCCAATCATGTTGCTGCGTTCAGGCAGCGGCCTTCTCTGTGTGTCAATAAACAGCCGTATAAAATTAGATGGGAGACGAAATTTTGCAAGTGAGTTATTTTCAAATTGCATGGTGTAATCATGCAGCATTGTTTATGCCTTAAATAAACTCAGATTTTCCTTCATGCAGTGCTCTGCAGTGTGTGTTTTGAATAAAGGCTCCAATCAACGCAGCAGTTTCACTGGAGATTAAATAAATTAAAGGCTGTCAAAACCAAGCAAGCTTATAAAAAGGACAGATTAAGTTTTACGTTTTTAAATTGCTTCTGCGCAATTTACAAGAGCTCAAGATTTGTACATTTTGAAAAGAAACTAAGAAGTGTTTCTATTGTAGACAATGAAATAATCATTTATACAACAATAAAACCTAAAATTCCCCTGTGTCTGCCAAATGGAGGCTTAGCAGAAGATGCACAGATACGGTCCAGTTGACATAAGTGCTAAAACTGCACTTGCCAAAAACTATATCAAGTAAGAAATTTGAGAAGCAAGCTAAGATTAAATTTGAAGCCGTTCTTTATTAAGGATTATCTTGATGGGACTCAATGGTCTTCATGTGGGGTTGCAAGGATGCCTGTCTGCAATTTAGAGTGAGGAGAGATCTGAAGTGTCCTACACTGCCAATAGGTTATCCCCTCAGACCGAACTCCAAATTGCTGATTCTGTTTTAAAGATAAGGGCTAAGGTACGTTTAAATAACTTTTATTACTTTTGAAGAGACTTTTTCTTTTTTTGGACTTGCAGATGAACCAAGTTTACTTTTCTTGACTTAGAATATACAAACAGTTTAACGGAAGCAGGGACACTGTGACAAGGGATCAATGGTTTTGGATTAAACAAAAAGCTTACACTCTTGTGACACAGTTGCAGTTTTTTCATATGCATGCACTGCAACATTGTTTAGGCAGAGCTACTACAGTGTTTATTCAGCGTCACACTTTGGGGGGATTGAGTTCTGTCTTTGACATGCATCTCAGCGGAGAGTTACGTATTTAAAACCTTCACCCTCTGAACGGGAAATCTGAACCTTGAGATAACTTTGAATAAAATAACACTTTTATATATTTTTACAAGCATTAGCGACTGAAGTGTTTAAATGTTGACTTAAGAGGAATTGCTAAAAACCTTAATTAAACGTGCCTCCTTTACAAAATTTGAAAATCTTGCCCCTCAGTCACATGGGAAAAAGTTTGCAGGACGTCAGTTTGTTAAAGAGCTCTGTTACTGTGAGGTACTGGATGTTCCTCTTTTAAAAAGGCAAAACAAGAGTGGTTAAGTGAAATGGTATACTCTTTCAAATAAATTCTGAAATAAACGTCCTGCTCTGTCCCAAATGCTGTGCTTCTGATAGAGGTGTGTTTTGCTCTATTTAAATTACTCAAGGTAATTTAAATAGAGCCGTTGGCCGGTTTCTCATTTCAAGGTTTTTTGTTTTTTTTTTGTCGGTTTTTAAGTTATGGTTTCAAAAGTTTAGAGCATTTGCCATGACCAAACACTTCTTAAAAGCAGCCACAAGTCCCTCTGGCAAATTCAGATAGATGTAAATGCCAGTATAGTGGGGAAAAAAAGAGGTGCCACAAATCCCCCTTATCAAGGTAACCTGAAAATACAGGCAAGCTTTTGGGATGCTTTATGTAAACCAGTAGGCAGGCTCACAAGTAGTGATTACTTGCTCAATTATTCTTTATCTTTGGTACAAGCTCCCTTAATGCTCCTTAGGGCTGTCTTTAATTGGTATCATTTGCAAGGTAAATACTAACAAATAAACTGTAATGCAAAACTAGTTTATTTATAGCACATTTCAGTAGCAAGAAAACTAAAACTATTGTACATAATAGGAAAACACAAAGATATTTATATTGAATGATAATAGAGAAAATGATAATTCTAAAATGATTGATAATAAAATAAAAGAAAGTTGAATTTCTACCAATTTAAACTATTTATATTTAAGCAGGACATTCAAAGCCACGCTAAAAAATAAGTTTATAATAAGCCAAGCACTAAAGTAAAAATTGTTTTGTTTGGTTCTGGTTATGCAGAGTAGGCTTGGGTCAGAAAACCTGAGAAATCTGGGCATTTTATGCTAATAGATGCAATGATTAATAGACCAACAATTGTTTACACTCTGTTCTACGAGTAATAGGGAGTTAACTTATCAGGACATATAATCTGTTTATTTTTAGCACATCATCAATGTGGGACTGTTCCAATTGTATCCATTTGGGGAAAGGAGGGACATTCAGCAGAACTGTTGAAGTCGACTTGACAAAGAAACACCTAGTGCATGCCTACAAAAGTCTGGTTTTAGCAAATCACTGTAATGATCTTGGTGCTGATGACTGGATTGATTATTCATTTTATTCACCTGCCAAGCTCTGCCCAGTTTTCATTACCGTTCAACTTATCCACCTGCTGGAGCCTCTATTTAACCAGCCTTCAACCACTCATCAGAGCCAGATTATCTGAGCCTGTGGTTGGAGTTCTCTAGAGTACCTGAGTGTTTTTGATTTCCTGATCCTGACCAGTTCTGCCTTTGACTTCTGAGTCTGGCTGTTCCCATTCTGATCTGTTTGCCGGACCTGTCCTTGGAGTCCTGCTGGATTTCTGTCTGTATGCTGTATGAACTGATTTCTAACGCCATCCTGGATCCCATTTGGTACCTCTTCAGATCTCTGGTCTCCTGGTCCTGACTCCTGAGCATGACCTCGACACCGGGTTTAGTTTCGCTCTCTGGATTACCCTGCCTTCCTTGGTCTGCTAGGTTCTGATCTCCTTCCTGTTCTCCGACCTCCGGGACATCAGTGACTTGGACTCTCTGGGCAAATTTGTTGTTCAAGAGCCATTTGAGACATTAGTTCTAGGTGATCTTTATGTGACAGAAGACCAGCTTTGTTACCGTGTTTATGTATCTCTCAACGTTCAGGTCTGAGTACATCATTAAACCCAGATTTTGAGACTGATTTGTGATTTCTAGATTTATTAACTGAGGCTTTGTGCTAACTTTTAAACACTCTTCCTTTGTTCCAACAACTATGACTTTGGTTTTGTTTTGATTCTGCCTGAATAAAACTTTTGCATATTGTTGCGTCGACTTCTACTATACATTTACCCAGCACTTGAATGGATTCATAGTCACCTGGTAACATTGTAATGTCAAGCTGTGTGTCATCGGTATAGCTAAGGTATCATATCTTGGCTTTTATTAAATCTTAGTTAAAGGGAGCATGTAAAAATCCCCCCTTACATTACATTACATTACAATGCCATGTATTTGTGGTGGTCTTTGATGTAAAGTAACCTACTGAACCGGGGAAAAAAGCCAACACCACACTATATATAAAAGTAGAAATAACAACTGTTCAAACTTTTTAAGGCCTCTTTGTGTCATCCAAAAGTGACAGTTATTTCATTCTAAGAGCCAAATCATAAAGTCTCTCGTTGTTTATATAAATGTTTTTCCATAGTAACACATTTTTCCTAGCTGCATGGTGCAAAACAATCTGGCCTCACAGTGCATGGAAGGCCATGGTTGCTAAAATGCAATAATTTAGCTGTGTGGAACCAGGCTTTGCTTCTCTCAAGATGATGAAAGCAGGAAAGGTTTGTCTCTCTATATATTGGTGTTTTTTTATGTGAGATCTAATGATCTAGCTGATTAGCTTAATCTGCATTTTTTTTTTTTTAAACTGAAGTTAAGATTATTTTTAGAAATATGTTATCACAATTGCAGCAATAAATGTAGCATTTTTTTAAATAAAGTAATTGGATCAGTCATGTAATTTTATTTGCAATTTTCTATCTCAATGCCCTGATACCTTAAAACAGAAATATATTTCCTCAAAGTTTGCATACCATGAGAATCTCACTCTGGCTTATGCCTAAACTCATATGACAACTAAAGCTAAGCACAGCAAAACAAACTGAACCCAGCACCTCTTTGAGGATCAAAACCAACTTACTGTGATATAAAAACGTCTTTCAACACAGTATACACAGTGCAAAATTCACCCATCTAGGAAGCTTTCATTAAACTCCAAAGGAAGTCTTTCAGGATGACAGACTATGACCACAAAAAAGATTTTGACAGTGCAGACAGATAATTTTGAAGTCCCTTAAGGTAAATTAGTAGTGAGGGGATTGCTTTCAAGTGGCGAATGAAAGTTCTGAATGAAGGCTGAAAACTTCATAAACAAACATCAAGTTGGCTTGCTTTCTCTAAGGAGCAGAGATGAAAGTAAACACAGCATACCTCAACATGGAAATACACATGAATTTTCCTCCACAGACAGCTAGAAACAAAGAAAATGGTTAACCTCTCGGAACGTCAAAAGCTTGAAATAACAGAGTGGCCTTTCTGTTGTAGTTATTACTGGTCCAAAACCAAACAAACGCAACATATTTTGAATGTGTGGAAATACCCATTTTTGTAAACTATTCAAACTGTATCAATTTGAACTTTTGCTGAGGTAGTTATATAAAGGGATTACTATAATCTGCAGTTGCTGTAGTAAATACAAACCAATCTTTAGTTAAAAGTCCCTGGGGACACATTTGTTTAAGAGTAAGCCATATGAGGAGTGCATGGTTTTTGACCAGGGAAGCACACCTGGGGAAAGTCTATGAGGAACTCGAAAGTCCTTAGACAGAAACTTTATTACTCTCCAGTGGCCCTAAAAGAGCAAAACAAGCACACTTTGGAGACCTATTACTCAGAATGAGACCTTTTTGAGGCAAAGTACCACCGAAGGCATTAAACAGTGAAAATATATCCAAATGAAAGCTAATAAAAACTGTCAACTAAGAAAGATAACTAAATTATGTCATTCTAATTTACCTAGTGCACACTAACACCTACAAAAGTATGGATTTATCTAGATAATTTGCCTTTCCCAAATTCTGATGATTTTTCATTGAAATAGACAGAATAATATGTTGCAATTTGGACAGAACTAGCTTCAAATGACATTAAGAGATGCATGAACAAACCAATCAAAACAGACCAATGCTCAGCAATAATAATTAAAAAAAAGAAATGAAAAAATCTCAAAATTTTAAATTGCAGTGATTCAAATACATGTTTTGATAAATTTTCAAAATTAATATCAGTCCATGATAGGCCTATACAATGCTTAAATAGGCCAAATATAGGATCACACAAATCTACACAATCTTCATAAAAAACAGCATAAATAATTAAAAAAAAGAAATAAAAATATCCATAATTGTAATTTGGGAGGAAATTTAAGTTTATCAATGGAAAATAAAATAAAAGCAAACAGATTCAATCATCGCCAAAAAGAATATTTAAACAGCTAAGGGACTAAATAAAAATGTAAAATTTCTAAATCAAAAATAAGAATAATAAAATAGAATTGACAGTACACCACAGAAAAACACACATCATATAAAAGAAACAACCACCAGTTATCAGAATAGCATGTGTGCAATAAAGCCTGGTGACTGGAAACACACAAAATGAACATCCCTGAGTCTGACCTTGTTAGAGAAAAACAAAAACAAACCATTCACAGAAAAACAAAGATAGAAAGTGTTTAAATAATGGCACAAATGTAAAGACATACCACTATCACAAAGCACGTGCTTAAAATGACCCCTTCTATGACGTAAGTTACTATTCAACTTATTTCTTGATTCTATTAATATAATTAAACCTTTCTTATTGAGGATTCTCTGGCAGAAGAAAGAAGTTGAGAAAATAAGCTAGGTTAAAAAAAAACAGGAAGGAAGGAAGGAAGGAAGGAAGGAAGGAAGGAAGAAAGAAAGAAAGAAAGAAAGAAAGAAAGAAAGAAAGAAAGAAAGAAAGAAAGAAAGAAAGAAAGAAAGAAAGAAAGAAAGAAAGAAAGAAAGAAAGAAAGAAAGAAAGAAAGAAAGAAAGAAAGAAAGAAAGAAAGAAAGAAAGAAAGAAAGAAAGAATAATAATGAGTAAAAAGTAAGTAATACTTAAAAGTGTAATGGCAAAATAATTTAAAGTAGGTAGTATATATTTGTGGTAATATATAAGATATATAAGATTCTGGTTTGAAGACAGAACCTCTAAAGGAACACTACTAAATCAAATTCAGATGTGTCCTATAATGCCAATATGTTTGGCAATAAATTTTCAGCACTGCCTCTAATGGCAGCATTTGTCAGGGTCGCCACAAATGTCTGACACAGACTTCTTACTGGTGCAACCCAGGCGTCCAGAAATGTGGCACTCCCAGTCTCCTACACAGCTGCCCAGGTCAGCGGAGCACAGGGAGCCGGTCCACTGATCAGACGCCTTGCACCAAGTCTAGGCCACAGTCCTCAGTAGAACTTATGTTCAGCACACCACCAACTCCCAGTAGGTTAGAGTGCAAAATGCAGAGGTTATGCACATAACTGTGGCCTTGCAATCCCCCCTCCCTCAGGCTGACTCAATGTCTCCTGTCTCTGATTCGCTTACCCAAACCCCCACTACCACTGTGACATTTGTGAAGCCAGGAGTCCACATAACAAAAACACATTAGGCAAATGTCTGGGGTCAAACGTCTGTCTGAATTGGCCAGATGAAAGACACCAAGACTGGGTCCGCTCGGCTACATACTCCTTAGTGACTAAACTCAGTTATGAAAGAGGAAGTTCAGAGCAAACTGGTGGCTTGTCTGACAGCATAGATGTACTTCAATATTATCTACATCAAGAACACTACCATGCGGCCATCTAACTCAACAAAGTTATGTGACGCAGCTAAACTGGAAGATTATTTATATTAAACTTTCCTGCACACTTTTCCACAAGAAGAAAAATTAAATGAGAACAGCTTGATGAATAAGCTTCACTACTGGACACCAGAACTCCAGACTTAACAACTGGGCTTGGCTGTCAACAGTACTTTATGTATGTACATAAAAAAAAAATGGATCATGGATTATATAGACATTAATCATGCGTTTCAAACTACAGCAGTCCGTATGTTATGCATCACAGCCTTAAAAGTGGTTATGAACTTTTAACCTGTGCAGGGAGTCCAAGTCATAAAAGAAGCTATAGAGACTTTATAATTGACTTATAATGGAGAAATTGCCTATATATTTAATTTATTTAGTAACAATTCCTTCTCAAAAACAGGCTTATTGCTCACAACATGTATATTTAAGAGCAAGTAAGAAAATAAAACAAAACAAAGATAGAAAAGAATGCAGCCAATTACTTTGAATGATGAATGATGTTGCATTTGGAGAACCAAAATGAAGAACAGAAGCTGGTATAAAAGCAACGTGCAGATTCATACTGTAAGTTATGATGAAATGAAGAAACTTTGTTACAACGGGATACACAATATACAGTTGTGCTTGACAGTTTACATATCCTCCCATGAAAGAAAACTATACCTTCACACTAGTACTTCAAAAAACACAAAACTGAAGAAGTAATAATACCCCACAATTTACTAAATTATACCAAATTATAACTTTGTAAAATGAAATATTGATTTTTACTGAAAAAATAAATAAATAATAATAATTCTATAAAACAAACCACAACAAACCACCTGCTCACAAACATCAAACAAACATACATGTCAACAGGTGCAGAAGTCTTACTGAACATTTCCTCAACATTACAGAAAACACCTGATTTCAGTGACTGTCTCGAAGTGTGCTTAAAAAAAAATTATTATTTATTATTTTGTCATTTTCGATTTATTTTAATAGCAGCTGGGTTTTTACCTTCATTAGTGGAAGGGTATGTATACTTTCAGCAAAGCTGTATGTACATTTTATTATATTTTACATATTTATCCCTGTTAAAATACCACAAAAACAGTATAATAGCAGAAATGTGGCTCTCTACACTTGTTAGAATTTCCTAAAGGTAATAGATTGGATAATTTTACAATAGTAGTGAGACTAAGTACTAAGCTGGGTGGGTGAATTATTAGAAAACCTTTATTTTGCAGTGGCGTCCTCATTTTTAGCAGACGAAAACATATACAGCCTCATTTTTTTTTTATCTGCAGACAGTTGAGTTTTAGATCACTAGGGGAGTGGTGGCCTAGTGGTTAGGGCATAGAACTTGGAATCCTGAGGCTCTGAGTTCAAGCCCCACTCCCACAGACTGCCACTCTGGGGCTCTGAGCAAGGCCCTTAATCCCACACTGCTCCCCGGGCGCCCAACAATGGCAGCCCACTGCTCCCCTAGGTGATGGGTTAAATACAGAGGTAAATTTCTCCAATATGAGATCAATAAAGTTAAATTATTATTGTTAGTGATTCTTCTGTGAAAAAACTAAACTGATATCATGGCAAGAACTATCCCAATCCAAACAGCATAAATTTATTCCAACATACAATGTAAGACAGCGTCCTTTTGGTGGTGACAAGCACTCACTTTGTTCTTTTATTTCTTCTTTTTGAATGTTAGAATCGTGGCAATATTTTTGAGGACAGCCTTAACCAGGAATGGGTCTAAGTCTGGGAAATATCTTACCTAAGGATTTAAAAGGCTTCTATGAAAAAATATTCTGCCTGTAATTAACCACATTGGTTACATAGCACAATTGTGACAAAAGCTATTATAAAATAAAAGGATCTTGTATAATTTAGGAATCCATTGCAAGTAATACATGTGCTCTGACTAGAACTGAAGCTCAGATGCACAAAGGCATTAGCACTCTCCTTTGAACTGACAACTGTGTTACCCAGGATAGCCTCTTTCACTGTGCAATGATTCATGCAAATATCACTTTTCTCCACATAATCAATCCCATGTTTTACCCAGAGTAAAACTGAGCAATAACATGTCACTAAAACTCCTTGAGCTCATTTGTGATAAGATTCTTACGAACTACATGTGTTTTGGTCCTAAAAAGTAATATTTAGCCAGCAGTATCTGTGGTTGTATGAAGTAAAGTTAAATTACTCATATTGCATCTACTGCTCAGAAACAGTAGAAAAACAGCAGGTGCAGAGCTGGGTTTCCTTAAAAAAAGAAAACCCAATAAACTTTACAAACTTGTGCTAATCTAGCTACAGTATTGACTCTCTGTACCTATATTTGCAAAACAGAGAAATGAACAGTGTTGTGTCGTTATCTCTGGGTTTTGGGTTCATCCTTCTTTATATCCAACATTCCAGTTGTTAAATAATCCTGGGGCAAAAAGGATTTCTGAAAAATAAGCTCACATGCTTTTCCTGCAGCGATGAGCTCTGAGGCAACAGAGATTACAACATCTTTTTTGTGAATCAGCTGCAACACTTCCATTGATATTTTTTTTCTGAAAATCTCCTTTCTGTCAAGAAAATAATCCACTTTCAGAGTGACAGGTTTCAAGATGGAAGAGTTAATATGGCTTATTAGACCTGACATAAAATTATCTTTCTTCTGATTCATTTCACGTTTGTACTTTTAAGATATTTTAGATTTTTTTTGCCTTCATAGTATGTTAAAGGTATGCACCAAATGGGTCAAAAGCTAAATGTTTATATGTTTAAAAAGTAGAAATCGTATTGACTTCCATGTATGAGCCTCTTACTTTTTACCGTAGTTGTAATGAGGAAGAAAGACAATCTTTCATTCACTGTGTTTGCTAGAGCGCTACTTCTATGCTATCTATAACACGTAGACAGGAAGTTCTGTCCAAGTTAATTTGAATTTGAAAAAATAACCAAGACTGTGTCATTTCAGGTTAAAGGGATCATAACCAAAAGCAAAATTAAAAAACATCCCAATTTCTATTAAAAAAAAAATCGAGTAATAAACCAGTGATGGCTTCTCACAGATCTGACACTTCCTGATGGAACAGTTTCTTTTTACAAACACATCATTGTAGGGAACAGCCATACAACTTAACGCTATGCAATGTTTGTTTTCTCTGGAGGTGTTCGTCGCAGCAGTTTTCCTGATAAAGGTGACTGCCCTTTGGAGGAAATGGAATTTGAAATGAACTCTACTAAACACTTAGTCTTTGTTTTTCTTTTTTAGAAATATCTTTTCTTTCCATTGAGGTTGGGAACACAGTATAATTTTTGTCTCATTTTGGGCCCATTTTGCAGTGGTACGAGACTTATTTGAATCCAGCCGAGTTTCAGCTTCATGGTGTGTCCTGTGTTGTATAATAATGTGGGGCGACTGGCTTCTTACCTCCCAATCTGGAACCATACACTCAGATAAAAATCAACCATAAAAACATGAAATCCAGTTGGCTGTCATGTGGATTTGTGAGCCTATCCTTCTGTTGAAGCAGACCCATAAGCGCCTTCAAGCTGATTTTACTCAAACTTGCTTAAATCTTCTTTTCTAACTTCAGTTCCAGATAGTGTAGTCTTTAGAGGGACTGTGTATTTACAGTACGTATGCAAATCATGCGTTCCTTTATTTAGCCGTTTGGTGTGATCTTTTTCTTTGTAGGAAGTGTTGTAGCTGGACAAGCTCACATCAGTTGCACCAACAAGATTAAAGCTGGCAGTTTGGTGTGATTTGATTCTTGGTTATAGGTCTGTTCAGCCAATCCTCCTTACACCCTCACAGGTGTGTTCAGGCGGCATGTCTTTGGTAAGCTACTATGCTGCCATTACTCTCAACCATGCATCACACAAAAACTTGATATGACGTCATCACAATAACTAATGCTAATAGAAGCAATACATAAGCATGGTCGAAACAACATTCTACAGGTCTAACTAAACTTTGAGACTTTTGCACGTCCACTATGATTTAAAAGGAGATATAGGTAATAATTGATTATTTTAGATGGAAAGAGCTAAAGATATTTTCTAGATGAAATTTGGTGTGATGTCGCGCACCATCTCTCTGTGTTTATCTCCATTTTCTTGCTTACAAGCCTGGCTTGCTGCACATCCTGGTTCGTCCATGTGAATATCCGCCACTCATGGCTTAGCTTCTCCAAACATGCCACCAGTGGGGCGCATCCAGCAAATATAAATGTCCACCTTAATGCCATCATTTGCAAAAAATGAAATACTCTTGCTAGGAGCATTATAGTACATTACAGTAATGAGTTGCTTACTTCTTCAGTAGACATGTTTCTCTGAAAGGTGATGCTGTTTTGCAGTGTTTGTACGTCGGGGAGGTGAAAGGAAGGATGTTGGATGCAGATGGATGGAGGTAGAGATAGGCCTTGCCTAGCGCATGTCATATTTTGGTCTATAGTCAGTGCTCATATATATAAGCTTCAATAAATACATTTTTAAAATCTCTTACACATTTTTATATATTCCAATAAGCATGAATATTGAAATGTTGGTTTTAGTATTTTTACTGTTAGTAATAGTACTGTTAGTTTTTACACTCCTTGAATCAAAGCTTTCACAGTAAGCACGGGCTATACCCTCGGCTTATCTGGCTTAACATATTTTTACCTGTTGCTTCCTTGTAGCTCTGCAATTCATTGCTCATTTCATGCGTCAAAACAGTAACCTTTCTATGAACCTTTATTTTTCAACTTTTTTTTTAATGCATATTTGACAACTCTACCATCAGATCTGGGTTAAACTGCTAAATGGAGGTGTGTGGAGGTGGACTGGTTCATTCACAGCATGATGGCGACGCAATTTACAAAATTACAAGCTAGCTGAAACCCTGCCCTAAAGAAGCCCCAGGCTTTGCCTGAATTATTAATTGGGTATTGATGAAGGCCTGATAAATGCACCAATCTTTTGACCCAATGACATCCTTGACTGCTGCCTTAAGTCAGTTCTGTTGTTTTGTCTTCCTCTAAAGCTACTATGTCTTTGTGACCATTTTCTATGTAAGATATGTAATCTAAATCCTATGTCATTTTTTTTCTTTATAGGGGTAAAATTAAAGTTTTTTAGGTGCAAATCTTGCTGCCCAAGGAACTAAAAAAAACACTTATTGTCAAGGCAGGCAAAAGTGGTTTAATGTGCTTAGGCTGCGACAATCAAAAAGTTAATCTGAAAAAAGTGTGTAAAAATCAACAAAGATACAAAAGAAAATTTAAACTACATACCTTTAGGTATTGAAAGAAGATTCATAATGCTTTACGCCTCTAAAGAGAATACTACTGGAAATGTATGGGAAAAAAATCTGCCGTTTGTGGAACACTGTGAACAATTAATTACGAAAACATACATTCTTAAAATATTTACGCTACATTTCAACATCTGGTCTAACCAACTTTAAACCAGAAGTATTTGCCACTGACCCATTCAGCAGCTGCACAACACTTAATAAATTACACCTTTAACAAAAGGAAAAGGTGCTGAATTGAAAAATGTTTAGCTGTTTAATGCATTATTAATGCTGCCTCTCCCTCAAATTGGTCACTGATGAATAATTAAAATTAATCTCATTATGGGCGTTTTCATTATAGAGTAATTTAATTAAATGAAAGCCCAAGGACCTCTGTGGGGCCTATAAGCCACTAGGGCCCCTTGCCCTACTCCTCTAATGGATCGAAGACAGTAGAGTGCACTGTTAATGTACAACAGCCCATACATTTTTTAATGGATGTCAGTGAGTATGGGCAGATAATTGATAACCTGTCATCTTTTCAATCATGAAGTCTACTGGGGACCACTGCGAGATAAATAATATAGGAAGGAATCTCTACACACATGAAACCACATTGAGATCCATTTTGTATGACTTAAATGTTACTGTATTCTTAGGATAAAACTATTGATCTTGTGTGGTAATATTTAACATTAAGATACTATTTGTTTAAGAATTAGAAAATGTCAGTACAAAATGAGGCTTAAAAAACAACAACAAAGGAATAAGGCTAGAAGTCTTTTGCCGATATTATATTTAACTTCCAGTATTCTTCAGCACAAATGGTGAATGGTATAAGGTGTACACCTGATACCAAACAATAAATGATATCTGAGTCAAATGGGAGCCATTAAAGACCTTCTTAGTGAAGGAGAGGAGGGGCTAAAAAGGAAGAGAGTATCTAGGTTTGTCTTTGCTCAAGGAGCACTTAAGCACTCTAATTATTACATTGCAGTTAAGAGGCACTCATATAATTCACACTAAGAGGACTCTAGCTACTCTTCCTCTACACATACAGAGGTGTCTTGGCTGTCTGCAAAAGCAGCTTGACAAGCAATCAGTACACAACAAAAATGGTTGATGGTTCAACTATTTATCTTTAAAGTATCATTTCAAAATACGAGTTAGAAATTAAAACAGTGTATCTTAAAATAATTGATCCACAAAAGAAACCATGTTAATTTTAGAGTTTACAGTATTTAGAGCAATATTTTTAAGTTTTTTTTATTATTGTGTAGAAATAGATTGTTTCACCCCATGTTTGCTCGGGATGAGTGAGTACTGCATTCTGATTTTCCAATTATCCTGAAAAGCTCTTTCACATAAGATAAACCATGAGTAGCCCACTGTTCTGGTATGTCCATATGAACTGAGGTTCTCATTATTTAATCTCATGCTACAGCATACAAACCTCTGTTTGTACTGATTAAGCTTCACTCAAAACTGCATGCCAAAATAATTCAGTGCAGTATATTAATTAGGCATTTATGCAGGCATCTTTTTAAAGCACCTTTCCAAACAAAAACAAAAAAATCAGTTGAATCATTGTGAAAAAATTCCAAGTCAATTGTTTATTGTGTTGACAAACATGCAGTCAAGTTCAGTTGGTTAAACTGGTTAAAACGCTTTATTTCTAAAGAAATCCAACAGATTGCACAGATTCCTTGACTTGCAACACTCACTCTTCCTGAAGTGACAGTGGACGGTTGCTTGGTTATTTCGTAATAATTAATCATATCAAGCATGCATGTGGTTACAGTGGAAAGGAAAACTCATCTTTAACAGAAAGAAAACTTTAAAAGAAACAGGCTTAGTTTATGTCATGATCAAGGTGCTGATTACTGGCTTAATTGCTCATTTTTTTCACCTGTCCAATTCTGTCCAGTTTTCTCATTACAGCTCATCTGATCCACCTGCTCCTGCCTCTATTTAAGGTGCTTGCTCCCAGTCGTCAGCAGCAGATTATTCTTGAGCCTTTGGTGTTTCTAGCTTTACTTACAGTATAGTGTCCTGATTGCCTGATCCTGACCTGTTTCTGTCTTTGGACCTTTGAGCCCGCCTGCCCCGCTTCTGATCCGTTTGCCTGACCTGTCTTCGGATTCTGTTGGATTGTAATGTGGACTGAACCTAGATCTGCATCTTGACTTCTTGACCTGCTGGTATCAACCTCTTTCTCTGGGCACGGACTGAACTCTAAACCAGTTTAGTGACTCATATACTCAGATCACTCTCCGTCAGGTTTTCGTGGTCACTGACCTGTTTCTTTTCTCCAGAGTTACCTGCCTCTAATGCCCCAGCCACTGCCGCTGTAGAAACACAAAACTGTTGTAACTGTAAATGCTTTTTAATTTATCCCACTGTCTGTCTTGACTGAATACTGGGTCCCTCTGTTCTGAGTCATTACAGAATAGCCATCTACCATTATGGAGGGATTGAATCCCAGATCACTTTTAATATTTAATTAAGAAGTTAATAAAGTTAATAGCAGTAGTAGGTTCTTTAGCGGCTTTATCTAAGAGAGAGACACAACTAAGCAGATCAACCAGCCTTTACGTACATGTATAGAACAAAGGAGCACAAAAAGAGTTAATAGCAGAAAATGCTTAGCTGATAACTATGTCTAGGAGAGAGATGGGTCTATATACTGGAAGACAAGGTGACATATCTATAGAAGGAGATCATAAGGTTGGTAATAGTCCATTCTACTGTATGCCATTCTCCAGGAAAGCTAAACAAAACGCCAGCCCAGATGTACAGCAGAGCAAGAGAATATAATGGAAAGTTGAAACTGGCCATACAGTGGGCAGTATCAACTAATAACTGTAAATCGGAGAGTAGTAACATACATATTGAAGCAGAACAGGTGACAATGTTCACTATGTCTTTCAGCAGCCTTCTCCTAAGACAACATCACAAAATAGTTTGTTTTAAGCCCAATCTTAAAATTAATTACAATTTCTACCATAGGGACTAAAATAGAGTAGTAGTTCCAAAGATGAGGAGCCTAAAAAACTAAAAGATTTGCTTCCTATTTTACTTTTGTAAATTCTAGGACCCCAACAGTAGAAACCTGCAGTTTTTCAGTTAGGAAACTATGGAACAATTAGATCTCAGATGTATGATGGATTTAATTACCAAGGACTTTTTTAGTATGTGAGAAGCCGAAAATGAAATGAAGTAGAAATACATAAAATATCAAATTAAACCTATTTTAAATCTTAGAAGGGGGCAAGAAAGGGAAGCTAAAATATAAGGAATATCTCTTTTCAGTTTTTATCAACATTTTTGCTACCCTGTTTTGGATAAGCTGAATATCTTGAACTTGAACATTTGTCGATGTCCTGATAGTAAAGAAGTATAGTGGTCAAACCTTTAACTGACAAATGCTTGTTTAAATTTCCCAATGAAATAAAGCCTGAAGTATAACTACTGTAAAAGCAACAGTTGGGCTTTTAATTTTTATCTCACCCAAAATGGTCAAATTCATGACTATAATGACCTTATTAGTTAAGAAGTGAGAAAGCTGATTAAGAAATTGAGAGTAAGTGCCTGGTAGACATTACAAAACACTAAACAGAAATAGCTTTAGTGCATTCTAATTTGAAAAAGAAAACAAAGGGTAGGATTTTCAAAATAAATTTGGCTACAATTTGGCCTGGGATTAATCAACAACTAAAACATGGCTGCCACATCTCATCCTTGCTCAGCCGTTCAAGGAATGGGAAAATCCAGATGATCAGAAGGAGATGACTTAGTCTTACTAAGATTATTCGCTTGCTACAGCTTTCTGTGAAAGCAATGTCTCAGTCCGATTATAACAAGTCAAGTCATTTGCTAACAAAGTCATTGAAGAGAGAGATTGCATGTCAACTAGCCAAATAAAATAGTTTTAATTTTCTGAGTTATATTTTTCCACGATTTGCACTTTGTCTGTTTAATATGGATGGTGAATGTAAGTTATTGACCCTGCACATTTCTTGAACCCATTTTTTGATCAACCTAGTTTAGAATTGAGAATTTTGAGGTTACTTTTATGTAAATAGAGCCCAATATTTTAGCCCAAAATTGTATCAAAACAAAACAAGACTACTGTATCAGTAAAAAACTTGTATGTTCTTATAAAGGAGCACACTGTTAAAATCCCACCATTTGTGCCATACACATTTTTGAAGTGTAATATAAATAATGGTACTAAAAAAATGTGGTAGGTAATTTCATCTCTTGTAAAAAGTACTGTGAGATAAACCAAAATACAGGAGGAGTAATTTCATAGTAGACTTACTGTAAGTAAATGCCACCTTCCTTGTTTTGAAGTATAAATGTCCCATTATGTAGTGAGCGGTTGCTCTATTTAACAAAGAAACATCTTATTTTCTCACTATGTTTATGTTTAAATGATAAAAACAAGTCATTTTACTTTTTCAGCATAATTTTCTGTGTTGTATTAGCAATTAATCTGTAAGAAACCAAGCAAATCTGTTTTTTAATATGCTTTTCTTCAGTGAGAAATACATTTCTTAAACGGTTAAAACACTTTTATATCCCAACAGAGAAAAACTCTCATTTCTACCAAAGGAAGAAGGTGAGGTACACACTGGGCTTTCAACTCAAAGTTGACGACTTATACTGTTATTTTCATAATCACTTTATTGCTCAGACTTTCTCCCAGTCTGCCAGGCTTATATAAATTGAATGAATACAATTATTTTGCTTAAATCATAGTGGGAAGTGTATGTGTATGCACATCAGGTCTGCATTTCAGAGAGGAAATCTTTAACATAAACATCTGCATTTTGTGAAAACAACTGGGTAATTAGTTTAAGGCATAATAAGCTGGAGTAGGCACACAATGAAAGAAAGCATTCTGGCTTTAAAATGAATAAAAATTGATTGTGTCCCAATAAAAAACGAATTGGCAGAGTGTTAACTGGATTCCACATAAACGTCTGTAGCAGTCCCTGGCCGCTTTATTGTGTGCTAATGCAATAGAGAACACTTAGCAATAAATGCTCCTCTCTGATGAGCTCACAGAGGCTTTCCAAGATGGCCTGATGAAATTGTAAAAATTAGATTTCAGCTAGCTGCTAATGACTCCTAAAACAAAGGAAAATCTCCAAATAGAATTAGCCTGCCCTCCTCTTCTCTAAATACATCATATGTAAATTACTGTCATTTGGAGAAATATGCTTGCCTGGAAGGTAAAGCCTTCATTAGGAAACCTCAGAAGGTTTGGGACTCAAACCAGAACTCCTCTAGGACATTTAAAAAGTTTGAGCACTAAGTGAAGGTAGCTATTCTTCGCTCATGGCGGCAAATCGTAGGCATGACTTACAAATTAATTTCATATTATCGTCGTCAAGCGGGACCCATTTTGCTTCAAGGCTGAGAGCATAAATAGCTGCTATAGGAAACAAATAATTCATGTAAAATTGCATTTCTGTTATCCATTTTTGTATTTAATTTAAAATCCACAAACAGCATGCTCGTTTAGATACAATATCTTCTGCAAATCACCTCATTCATGCATAGAAAACAATATAGTCTCAGTGAAAGTTATTTAATACACTTAATTAAATGACTGAAAGGCTGATATATTATGATAGCCACTTAGAGCATTATATACTGTCTTATATAAAGCTTTTAACAAGACAAGAAGTGCTAACACTGCACCAAAAGCTACAATCAATTCTAAATATAACCTAAAAACTATGAAAGATTGTTTTACTGATTATCATCATTATACTAAATAAACATAATCTTATCAAATGCACTAAAAGCACCAAAGTGAAAATAATAAAGGTTGCAAAATATTTGCTATAACAAATCAAAAATTAAATCAAAGTGGCTTGAAAATTTTAATAAATTTGAGTTGTTCATCTAAAGTGTGGTTTGTGATTCATCTTGATTTTTTTTTTTTATCATTGGTAGAATATAGCAAAGTATTTTTTTGGCCAAGGTCAAAATAGCATGTAAGTTCAGATCAAATACATGCATTTTAATGTAAAGACTTTAAAACCAGTTACAATTTCTCAAAATGTAGTTTATTTTTTTACTTGAAGGCTCAAAATTACCAAAGCAAAACAGCATTAAAATATATAAACATAGTCATATACTTCTCACTTTAAGAAATAATTTTATTTTTTTTTACACCAAAATAAAATTGTACCTTCATAGAAAATAAATAAATATCAGCTACTATTTTAAAAATACAGCTGACAAGTAGGGATGGGAATCGAAAACCGGTTCCTGTTAAGAACCGGTTCCGTATTTTTCGATTCCATGGCATCGTTTGGCAGCTCGCTGAACGATTCTTTTTTCGATTCCCGCAGCAACAGAGCCTAGCGCGCCGGCTCTGGGGAGCACGACTTACGTCACGTTTTTTACGTACGTTACGCAGCTTACGCAACTTACGCAAGTTACGCAAGTTGGAAGAACTATTCGAGGAGGAAGACAACGAGCTGCGGTCACTTTGTGAATCAAAGCCCCGTCTTTCCTTAGCCCAGAGGGTAGATCAGGAAATCCAGCTCTATAAAAGCTTGCCCTCCATCCCCTGCAGGGATAGCGCCACACTGTGGTGGTGGAACAAGCAAGATGTGCTGCCCTTGCTATCTGGACTGGCTGAAAACTACCTCTGTGTGCAGGCTTCCTCCACCCCATCTGAGAGGGTGTTCTCCACGGCTGGAGACACCTTAAGCCCTGAAAGATCCCGTATCCTTCCAGAAAAAGCAGATATGCTCATCTTTCTGCAAAAGAACTGTTAATTTTCCCTACTACTGTTTTATAATTAGTACTTTTTGTTATTTAAAATAGGTTATAATCCCATCATTTGTTATTAGACATTGTTTGTTATTAAGTTTGTTCTTGTATTCATTTTTCATTTAAACACAGATGTTACTCCAGTTTCACATTTCCTGTGGACATCTTGATCTTGTTGATTTTGTAAGATTGTGCAATAGTTAAGTAAACAAAGTTGATTCTGATAATCAAACTGTTTGTTCTCCTTTTTCCCCCAAATTGGAATCGAAAAAAGAATCGATAAAGAATCGAATCGTTTCATAGAATCGAAAAGGGAATCGGAATCGTGAAAATCTTTTCAATTCCCAACCCTACTGACAAGCCTTGAGAGAAATTTCTATGAAGCAACTAAGTGCAGTGTCCATTGAGCAGATAACATAATAAATCCCCTGCTAAATCAACTTGACTTATTATATTTATATTAACTTATGCTGCATATGTTACTCTTTGAAGAGCGGAGGCCTATTTCCCACCTGTAATGTAACTTTGCCTTGAGGAAAGACATACACCTGTTCAGTTTTTTCTCCTATTAGTGTTGTTTACTTCAGCTGGTAATTCAAAGGTACATCTTTTAGCTGTGATTTGCTTATAAATGACAACTATTAAACTTCAGTTTTCTTTTCTAGATAAAGAGATTCTACTGGAGGAAATATCCAAAGAAGAAGCCATGATAAACTCTTCTAGTGACTTAGAACAATATCATCATAATAATTCCCTTGCATATATTCAATCTAACAGTAGCTTTTTGGTGACGTGAAACTGCATCAGCCTCATTTATTCATTTGGTAATCCAAGACAGATTGAGTGACAGCCACAGAACATCACATCATTTATGCTCCTTTCAAACGGACAAAAAGTACCAACTAAGTGAAAAAAATCAAGGTTGCTACATACATTCCTATAGTAAAATGATTTGCAGTCAAAGTGTCTCCACATTTTTAAGTAGATTTAAGAATTGTCCAACAGTGTGATCCGTGATACATCTTGGATTTCATTAGCCAAGGACAAAGAGCATGCATACTGCATATCGTCTATCTATTATCAATTTAGATATATTGATACATTTTGTATTGTTTAATGTGAACCTATTGAAAAAGACAAGCTGAATTTTAAGAACACTATACCCACAAATCAATGTTTTATGCTGCAGATGTTACTCTTTGAAGATTTTTCTGGATATCCCGACTTAATTAAGCCTTAAGTTTTACAAAAGCAATAACTCATTAGTCACCACAGTGATTTATACTGTACTGCTAGCCACCTTCAGACCAGGTGAACAGCATGACTTACTCAGTCTTGGTGCTATAACTGCTTAGTCAGTGTCACACTTATCAGAAATCTGAGGGTTTTTTCATTAAATACACTTTCTTATCTGCATATTTTGGTATTTTTATAATCAGCCTACATTAAATGTTACAAATATACACAGTTTTAACATTATTACAGTAGCCTGTACCATTATTTAAATGTTCAATGTGTGCATTTTTACTGGTCCATGTATTTTTAAAGACAGCTGTTATTCTAAGTTTGACATAAAGGTCTTTATTAGACTATAACATGTGCTGAAGGTATCAGAGAAATGCCCATATTTCAATCATTCCCAACAATTACCTGCGTGAGGATGGTATCCACTTCCTGTGCAGACTGCTGGATACCAAAATTTAGAACGTCATTAAAATAATATAAGCACTTAATTAACAACCTTCATAGACACAGAAAAATAAACTATGTAATTAGGGCTTCTAAAATATTGGATATAACATGAATTAGGCTACACATCAGAAAACAAACTGGTGGAGCACATTTTTCAATCTTTTATACAAGATTCCCTAATCCTTAAGACACATTTTTTTTATGTTGGGATATTTTGTCAACAGAAGAACCCAATGTTTATGTAAGAGTAGGTTATGGTTAGGTTTAAATATATAAATGTATTAAGTGACTTAATGTGCCATGCTTTAAATGCTCTTTGATGCTGACTGCATTTCAGCAACATAGACACAACATGGCCTGGCTCAGTCCTACACTCCCAAACCTATTCCTTCCTGGATCCCATCTAAAATAAGATACCCTTTGTCTAAGTTGAGGCCCTGATTTTCTGCATCTTGAATTCTAGGAATAACAAAATGTTGTTATAACAAAAAAAGAGTGATAAAACATATATGCTGTTTGACAAAGGTTTCAATATCAGACGCCATTCATGATGTACCCAGGTTTTAGTCCAAAGCCCCCTGCATTGAAGGGAAAGTTTTAAGCCACTTAACCAATGTGACTAAATGCTCAATCAAAAAAGTTACATAAATATAAAAACACTTATTTGAGAAAAATGAAAAGTAACCCTTCCAGCTAGGATGGTTCCAGTTAAGAGAAGTGGTTGCCAAATCAATGAATCTGTAATCGACCTCTTGGTCTCCTGAAAAGAGCTGCAGGCCTGGATTTAACTGGACCACTTACACCTGGTTTGACATAGCTCCATCTATTGAGTCTGGTTTAGAAATGGTTGAACATATACAGCCAGGATACACTCAAAACACTACGTCAAGTCTGACTTATCTCTTAACATGGAATTTCTAAATTCAGCTTTTTGAAATAGGCCTGAGAAATGCTATAAGAGATCAACTTAACACGTGTGTCTATATCCTTGCTTCTCCCTATTGATTTGTACCATAAATTTCAAACTTACATTTTAGAAAACAATAATACCAAATACCAGAACTTATAAACCATTCTTTTGCTATTTTTGGGTTGTTCATAATTAATTTTATGTTCCTACAGGGTATATTCTGTTTGTTGCTTTCCAATGCTAGAACAGACATGTCTTTTTTTATTACCCTTGGTTTCATTTAGCCACATAATCGTACCTTAACGTAGTAAAACTCCATGTTCACCTGTGATTATATTAGAGGTTGAACCGTATGCTAGCATGTGTAAAATATCAGCTGGGCACAATATTACAATATTTATAATAATAAGTGTGTGAAAATCAGTTCTAAAGTTCTAGTATCTTGTTTAGCATTGCAGTCATAGAGCATTGTCCTTATTTAGAGAAGCTGTCACAATGATTTACAGTAGTTTACACCTTGTATATGTGTGGAAAACCAATAAATGCAAAAACAGTGTATTTACCACATTATGGCTAGAAATGATGTTTAAAATATCTGCTTATCTCTATCATTGGGTTTGTTGGACGCATGTTGGCAGGACTTGAGGTGGCTATGGGGCTGCATTGGCTGAGCCACTTGAGTGTTTTCTGAGGGTCACTCTTGGGGCAAGAAGCAGACTGCAGCTGTGGGGTATTTCCACCATCCATAAGCACCTATGTATTAATGGGCTTACACACACTGAAAAGCAAAGCTTACATCTGTCAAACCACATACTAAGAGGTATCTTATATCCTATGTTTCCTGCAAAGCGAAGTAGTACTCGTAACTAAACAACTGCACAGGATGGATAATTAGGCAGGAGGACAATTGTATTCATTACTATCTATACATTTTATACCCCAAAATGAAACCTTCGAGATTGTTCAGCTATTTTTTAGGTTTTTATATCTTGTACATGTTATATCTGATGTATCTAGATAATGATGTTCTTGAAGAAGTGAAGAACCAGATTACAGTAATTGGAAGTCCACTGTGACAGAAATAGCTGTTCTCACACAGGGGCTAGACCCACTGGTGCCTTTTGCTGTCTGTTGGCAAGAACTAAATATATTTTCTGCATTCTGAATGACATTCCACTCTAAGGCATATGTGCCAGTAGATAACTGTGCCTGAGAATAAATAGCTTCCTCAGCCAAGCCTTGAGACACGTCAAAGTTGCGTGCACATGTATGTGATTTATTTGATTTGGGGGGGAATTTATTAATACATTTAAAGCAGGTGGAAATAAGTGTCACTTTCTCAAACTTACATTGCCCTAATGTTTTTAGGCTCGTAAAAGCAGGCCGTATTTTATGCCATTCTGACCACCTGACCAGTGGAAAAACGTCACCGGCAGCAAGGAGTTCAGGCACGCATCCAAAATGTGAACTTCTGAACCAGAGAGCCTGCCGTCTCATTTGTGCAGAAGAAGGAGGCAGTGGTGTGTAGCAACAGGCACTCTAATTTCGTGGTGGCTGAGGAAAGCTTTACATAAGTGATGTGATGTTCTGTGGCTGTCACTCAATCTGCCTCGGATTGCCAAATGAATAAATGAGGCTGATGCAGTTTCACGTCACCAAAAAAGCTACTGTAAGATTGAATATCACCAGGAGAAATTTTACGATGATATTGTTCACTAGAAGAGTTGACAATAGCTCCTTCTTTAGATATTTCCTAAAGAAATAATCTAATTTAACATGAAAGAAAGTTAAAAAAGCATAATCATATATAAACAAAGGACAACTAAAAAATGTACCTTTGAAATACCAGTTGAAGTTAACAACACTAATAGGAGAAAAAGCTGAACACGTTGCGATTCATGTCTGTCCTCAAGGCAAAGTTACATTACAGGTGTAGAATAAACATGCTCTGTATTTCTCTTGGACTGAGGCTTGAAAATAGCTGTGCAAGCACTTGTGGACCACACACAGCTGTTAGTGCTGTGGTTCCGCTCACATCATAGAGGTTTATGCCAATTAGCTGCCATGACTATTTGTAGGGTGTCTGTCATAAATGAAAATAGATGGACTATTCTCCAAAGTCCCGTGGCGCTGTGGTTGGCGAGTCTATAATATTCTTAACAGCGATGACTGTCTGTTTATTAAACTCAGACTCAATCCCAGATCCTCTTATGGGTCGTAAAGGTTTTTTGTTTTGTTTGTTTTACCCTTCGAAGGATGAAGGGGTAGTTTTTATTCAGGCATTCCGCAAAGTTAGGGACATTTTGAATTGCAATATAAAAAGGGATAAACTGACATTTGGTCCACTGCTGCTTGCGTGTAAAAATAAATCCATTGGTTTTTTTTTCCACTTTGTTTTCATGTACAGCTAGAACAGATAAACATTTCTCAGAAACATGATGTAGAAGTTCCGGAGTTAGCACATATACAGCGCAACTAAATGGCAAAAGAGACCCACAGCAATTAATCAAGTGTGAAACACCTCATACCAAGGGTACTGTCTTTGCAGAGGGTATGAGTAAAGTAGGTACTAGTGGTAGTAATTTTCTTCGCATTTTAAGCCTGTGGAAAAACATACTGACAAATAATGAAAACAGAGACAGGCCATGTCTTTCAGATCTGTTTTCTAAAGTACAGGACGATGATTAACCTTCTTATATTCATAAGAAAATATATTTTATATGATTTTTACAGAGTAAATAAAAAGGACTAATGTTATATTTAGTAAATCCACCTTTTGATGCAGCTGCCTGCTTGTTACGGTAAGTGTTTTCAAACGTTGGACAGAGACTGTGTGTCTTGCCCATTATAAAATTTTTTGTTTTTGCAAAGTAGCTCAAGATCATTGAGGTA
The DNA here is from genome assembly GCF_016077235.1 of Cyprinodon tularosa. Lineage (NCBI taxonomy): Eukaryota > Metazoa > Chordata > Actinopteri > Cyprinodontiformes > Cyprinodontidae > Cyprinodon > Cyprinodon tularosa. The sequence continues at coordinate 257,650 of NW_024038908.1, read as the reverse complement.
AATAGAGGGCTTCTGTCAAAATCCATTACTCTGCTACCCATAGATTCGTAGTTTGATTTAAAACAGCTCTAAAGAACTCTAAGTGTTGGTTGATTTTGGTTTTGCCCAGGTGACAAAGGCTACATTGTTTACCCTGAAGGAAGACAGCGCATACTGTAGCACGGTAAAGTCCTGATCTCCCCATCCCCTGCAGTTGGATCGAACTACATTTTTGTTTCCAGTGGCTGCGTGAAAGATGAAAATCGATGAGGTAATCTATCTAATTTTGGCAAAACAATGTCATAGAACTGTATTGAAAATAAGAAACATTCAACTTTGATTTTGTACCACATTCAAAAAGTTACTTAATGTTGGTTTAACTCTGGGCCAATCCAACTCATGGGTATATTTTTATCTCTGTTCCACTGCAGCTCTATGTTATATTTGGAAATCCTGCTGGAAGGTGTACCTCTGCCTCATTTTCAAACTTTGAAGTGTTTTGCATGTCAGCTGAAGGAACAACAATGGTCAAATCCAACCCTGTGTGTTTGCTGTGTTCTCTGTATGGCAGAGAACTAATTCTTCTGCTTTCTATTAACTAGAGATAGACTTGCTGATATTAGTGTTTTTTCTGCTCTTGGCTTCAGCGTATACATTCATGCTGTATTGTATGTTTATCTGTTCATCTTTTGCTTTCAGCTGCCTTGCCTTAATATTAGACAAAGCAAATGGATGCTGCTCCCTCTGTTATCTGTCAATAATATTTTCTTTTTTTGTTGATGTCATTTTTTCTTTAAAACAAGACTTGTTTAACATATGTTATCATTGACACTTTTATAATATAAATGTAATAATGGAAAAAAAGCACATATTAGGGAACAGTTTGATTAACTAACATCATCAGCCTTAAAAAACACTGTATCCATTGTTCTCTACAATTCACAAACACTTTCCTCTTATCCTTCTTTCATTAAGGCCAGTTTTATGAATTGCACATCTAAGTACCGGTATTATCCTTTGCAGATTTCCCAACCTATGCTGTGGAACTCTGCAGCTCCCCAGCATTAACTTAGGCCTCTCAGTTTCTTCTAACAAAGCTCTCCTACCTAAGACTGCTTCAAACTTCTACGGAAATTTCTCCATGATTACTCAGAGTGTTGTTGGTGTTCATGATGTTTTTTGTCCAGATATGTTCCTTAGTTGCACCTCTGAAGCCTTTACTAAATAGTTGGTTTTAATATAATAATAAAATAACACACATTGTCTCATTTCAATAATTTGGTGACTTCTGAGTGCATTTGTTCACACTGGGCTTTTTTTTCTTTTTTTAGGAGAATCACATAAAGGCGTTCATACAAATATGCATCCCAATTCTTAAATCTTTTATTTGTAAAATATGTTAAAAAACTATGACTGTTTTATCTTTTTTTACACAATCATGTTCCAGATTATTCAAGTCTAGTACAGAAACATTATTCAACATTTCAGCTCGTAATATGGCGACTAGTATGTGTAAAATTATGCATTTCTTCAGCCTTGCCTTTTTGACACTGGTGACATAATGCAAGAGAAAGCTGCTGCTGAACAGGGGAACTTTCTGCGCTCTTGCTTTTTATACACCTATTTAAGAACAGCAGTCTTTCACACCAAGTTTAGCAGAAAGAGGCAATAAAATGAAATGGTCAAGACCTACAGTATTTCATAATTAATAGGTAGCTCCAACAGCAGAGCTATGCACACTGACGTAAAAAATCAACAACACATAAAGGTGATCTTTCACTTTCCTGAAAATTATAGACCACAAAAAAAGAGTTAGGGTATTCGTTTTACTTAAACAAAATAAAAATCTGTTTGAAATGTGTCAGGCTTTTTATAATCTCTGATTGCTCTGTTTCATTTGGACGCCCTACAGAGCTGCTGCTCTACCTGGGTAAATGATCTAATTTGTTACTAAGGTGGTCCCTGGCTCTTTCCAGGTCACCACCTGCCAGCAGTACTGTAAATTACTCGCTGGGCCTAATTGGCCATGTCCGCTGCATTACTATAAACTAGCAGTTGTGTGCTAACTCTATTGTCAGGTACTTAATCAAGCCAGCAGATTTATTTCTCAGCCTTAACTCTCGGGACAACTGCAAGTGTGCTTTGGTATTGCACGCCTTTTTTTAGCATGTGAAATTAAACCAGCTATTTTCAGTTGGAAATGATAGCAACAATGTTATCAACCAAAACCATATGAGGCCTGGACTCTGCAGTACAGGCACTTACAAAACAGCACAATAGATCCAGATGTTGCTCAGAATGACCCTACCTAGGGGGGTATGGGGCCATTATGCCAATCAAACACTCTTAACACTTGAAGCCCCAGCCCTAAGGCAAAAAGGAGAAAATGTGTTTCTTACCACACTGATACCCAATGGTAACGACAGACGCCAAAATGAGCGAAGATTCCTACCGCATTCACCTAAAAGAGAACAAAAACCATTTAATGATCTTAAATAAAGATATTCCTTGACAAAAACATTTCTCAATTACTTCCAACAGAATCAAGTATTTATCTACAAACCCAAAAACATTCAGTGAAATTATTCTTAAAAGACAGACGATACCAAAGTTAGGATTCCAATTTCTGCTAATGGAATTGTATCAGACTATGGCTGCAACTAACGATTATTTTGCACATCGATTAACCTGTTGATTATTTTTTCAAATTTTTTTTTTACTTAAATAAAAAATATTTATAGTTTTTTTTTTCACAATTTTGGTATAATTACTGCTCTGAGTGGGTTGCTCTGTCAGCTAAAGGCATGTTTTAATTGCTCAGCCCCAATGCAGACTCAGTCCACACTGTGGGGCACTGTTACCTTACCTTCATAAGACCACAGTACGTTAACATTGCTATGACTCATTAATCATTAGTAATAATATTTTTTTTTAGCCAAGCACTTAGATTTTCAATCACAAAATGAGAATTTAAAACATGAAAACCTGTTATGAAAAATATTGTTATATAGTCATATCGACAAGTAAAGAATACAATTGTTAAGAAGTCATATAAAAACAACGGGAGCGTGTTTCTGATAGTGTAGCACTTTAGCAAATCTCTCCCTGTGCAAAGACTGAGGTGTCATTTCTTTTTGTACCCATATACTGTAACAGAGTCACAGCTCTTTAAGAACAAATTGTTATTTTAAGTGAAGTGCTGTTAGGTCATTTGCGCAGCTTTCTAAAATCCAGCTGTCAGAGCAAGGAGAACACAAAGCATGTCCATTTAACTTAAATCCATTTGGAATAGTCTCTATACCCAACCAAAAAAAAAAAAAAATAATCATAAATCCTAAAAAAAATCCTTTTTACAACGCTGGCTGAAGATATTACATTTCAATGAATTAATACTATTCTACAATAAAACTAGATTAAAATATTAGCAACTCAGTCCATCATTTATTCAAATACTCGAGCAAAGAGTGAAGTGAATAAAAAAACATAAAAAATCTTTTAATACAGTGTGAAGGAAATAGAAACTTTAAATAAAACACAACCAACTATTAATCTCTTAAGTGAACAGAATTATTTGATTGACTTGCAATATTCAACTATTTCAGTCAATGACCGCATTTTTTCCTTCAGTAAATTGAAGTATAATAAAGCTGAAACAATAAAATGCAGCTGCAGCAGAGTCCAGGCTGAGAACAGACTAAGACTAAGCCCTGGGCATGCAGAGGGGATGTGGTCAGTGTAGGGATGTCAGAAGCATAATGGGCCGCTGAGTCATAGGTTATAAAAAGCTGTCATTAGGGATTTCTGTCCTCAGCAGCTCATCACGCAGGACTTGTGAATTATTTATTACGCTGGAAACTCAAGTGGCCCGTTACTCAAAGACAGCCTGGTTTCCTGCACTTTGCTTTCTGACCTTTTGGGCCTGTTTAATAAAAGTGCATCATGGTTATGTTGCAATTAAAGTCTGACCCATTTCTGATGGCAGCACTACTGCAGGTTGTTCTGAGTATTTAATCCAATTTGATTGGAAACAATTTATGTATTTTTTTTTATTATTTTTCAATTTTCTTTATCTTCAAGCCTGACAGAAAAAAGCTTCCCAGATAAAGATTTCCAGGGCAACACTGATTTTATTTTCTTCAATGTAAGACCTGATGATGCCGACTTTGTTTTAGATGTGTCTAAAAAAAGGCAATAGATTTTTACATTGCTGCCACTGTTCTTTAAAGTATGCAATAGTTTTAAACTCAACATGGAAATAAGAAATTAGCCTGATTTATACCTTTATTGCCACCATTTATATACTGTAGAGATTATAGGAGAACCATATTATCTTTAGAAGAGTGGTTGGTAGATTTTATGACAACAGTTTTTCTTTTATGTGTCTTAAGGATTGTCAAAAACGATTAAATCGTTTAGCGTTATATTCCATCTGCTTTGGTTAAAAAAAAGGAAACTATTCCTCTAAATCTGTCTCACTTAACTTTTTCCTCTCTGTTTTTGATAGGAAAGTCAATGCAAATCAGCTCACGCATTTTTCCTCACTTTGTTTTGTTCTCAGTGTATGAAAATGGTTAAAAATCCCATGGGTCAGTGAAAATGATCCCCCCTCCACTTCAGTCGCCTGCTCTAAGTCAGCCAAAACATTCCAGACTTCAAAAGACGGCTTTAGTCTACCAGGGCCATTTCAGTGTCCCAACCTCCATGGCCCAGGAAGACTTGGTTATTTGGATAAATTAATTTCTGGAGTCTGCCTGAGTTGCAAAAACAACCTCCTGCCTGACAGCAAATTAGTCTAACTGGAGAAAAAACTAGAAAATATATCAGGTTAAAGAAAACACAGACTTCTTCTTCAGACCAACCCGATTTTTGTTTAAATGATCTCCTGCTTTGTTTATGATTGCAGCTAACTCTGGAAATTTTAATATTATTATATAAAAATATCATGCAAAGCATCTGTAAACTAAGTAGTTGGCAGGTGAAGAGTTTCAATAGGCACCATCAGAAGAGCGGCAGTAAAAAACAGGCGGTGTACAGTACACAGCTGACCGCCTGGCTACCATAAAAAAGCCTAATGTAAAAGTTTAACAACTGTCAGCGGTATTAAAAAACTGATATAAAGCTGAACTGTCTTGACAAAAAACATTTGCGAAAGATGAAAAAAAAAATTTAAACAGAGAAGAAAAAAAAAACACTACGAAAGTGGGGGGGGAGGAAAATGGTTACGGAGGGAAAATTATGCAAACAGATGAAGACAATCCAAAATTAATGGTCCACAACATTTTCAGGCACTCAAAGAGCTGTCCAAGGACACCATGGGGGGAGACTGCCTGGCCCCCCAGTAATTGGAGGAGCATGTAACTTCAAAAGTAAGGCGAACAGACTGAAAAACTCTCCTGTGAAGTGAAGTCTTAAAGCAAACTTAAAGCACATGTAGAGTACAGTAGGGAATACAGTGCATGTGTGAATGAAAATCGTTCTGTCGAGACATGATTCGAGGCAATTTTGCCGCTTTTACAACTGACTCAGCTCTGAGCTGCAATCTTTGGATTACTCTCTTTCCACCTCAAGTTTTTTTTTCCCTTTTGATGGATAACGCACCACAGCAAAAACCAAATATTTCATAATGTCAATAAATATTTCTATAAAATTTTGTATTCAAAGTATGTGAGATCACAGTATAATATATATATATATATATATATATATATATATATATATATATATATATATATATATATATATATATATATATAAAAGGTCTAACATGTTTTGACCACAAGTATTAATAAACATGTCAGTCACAGTTTTGGATCAAACAATGTTCCCACAAAACAGATGATGGTTCTGCATTGCAGTCCAAGCAAGAGAACCCTAAACTCTCCTCACTGCCTATCTCACCACAATGCATATGTACAGTATATTAGCAGGATGTAATGATGACTGAGTGAAAGTATGGGCCAGTTTCCACCAGTAAAAATAATTCTCATGCTTCTATAACACCATCTTTTCATCACATCAGAAATATTCCCACAATTTTCTTTATTGGGATGCCAAAAAAAGAGGGCAGTGACCTAATTTATCATTGGCATGGAGCAATCCAGCAATGCCTACCTAACAGGTTGTTGCTAAGCACTGACACTCAGCTGGCTAATAATGTACCTCCCTTCAATATGAAACTCATGTTCAAATGTATAGAAATATTTATCATCATAAAAAAACAAATAATTTATACGAAGCAGTTTTAAAGTACAGATGAACTAACTACAGCAGTATATCTTTTAAGCAGCTTATGGTATGCTCAGACTGAACAGTCAGCCCAACCTTTCAATCAGCTTTTATCATGTCCTGCTACGTTACTCTTGTAAGCATAAATCAGAAAGGTACAATATCTGGCATAAAAGCATTTGAATACTACAGACAAAAATTGTATATATCCTTTACTCCATTCTAACCTTTGTTTCCACTAATTTATATTTTCTACATACGTCACATTGTAGCAGAAGTAATTTAAAGGTCCTTTCATGTAGACCAATTAATGTTTTTTTTTTGTTTTATTCAACTAAGTAGAATTATCCTATATATGTTATTCAAGTGTTGAATAAAAATGGCAGGAAAAAGTCCAACTCAGCAGTTTCATACTATATGTGCGATTCCCCTCTACCTGTCCCTCATACAGTCATAGTCTAGGTTGGGTTTGGAAGAAGAACAAATACTTAAAAATGGATAGTCATCGTGGCTACTGCTTACTAGTCATTTTTACATCCAAATGATATTCAAATTTTAAGCAAACTTTAAAAAGGAAAAAGGAAATGGGAATTTGTGGTCTATTTGTTTTAAAGTGAATTAACCAGGCACCGTAAAGCCTTACGTGGTCGTCCATATTATGACGTCACACATGGTTGTAATCAACAGGAAGAAGACGCTGCAGTAGCTCGTACCACAGATAAGCAATAGAGGAAAGTGTTGCTATTTGGCTAGTTGTTCTTAATATTAATATGTCAGCTAGTAATGGCTATGTTGCTTCCAGCCATGCCTGCACACAAAAGGAATATCTGAAAAGATGCTGACAGCAGAAACAGCTGATAAGTCACATAAGGTCAAAGTTAACCCTCTTTCACAAAAGTCAAAAAACATTTTTTGATTTTGGCATTACCGTTAAGCTTTTCTGATGCGATACTTCAAAATGTGCATTATAAACAACTCTGACTGCAAAGTTTGACCATACAAGTTGTCCCTTTAGGTGTCCAAATCTACCCTGGTCCCTTTTCACAAAAAGTAAAAAATAAATAAAAATTGGATTAGCACAACTGGCCAAAAACACAGAACACTGTCTCCCCAACCAGCTAAGCCAACATTTCTATCACCAGAAAAAGCAGGTGTACCCAACTGTAGGTATTGCTTCTTGGATAACCAAGCTAAAGGATATTCAACAACCTAACATCTGCTTGTTTGACTACCAATGTCATTCTACAAGTGACAAAGTATTATAAAACCTAACAAGTTTGATTAGAGCTTCTACAAAATTTTGTAAAAGTTTGACCTTTGCTCTGGTCCATCATCAATGTATTTTGTACCTGTGTAAAAAATTTTTTACATAATTTATCATGAGGAGATTAAACATCTTTGTCCCATGAGTGTATACAAAAAGGAATTTCCTTTAGCACAGCTCTCAAGACATTTTCATTTTTAAAGTGCAGCAGTGATAAAATGTAAACATAAGACTGGTACTGTATATGATTTATAGATTTCAACATTCAGTGCTTTTTTTGTTATATTAGCCTAATCAACTCACCTTATATAAAGCACGGATACATCAACGTATTTTTAATAATTGACATGTTTTATTATTTTTGTATTTTCTGTTTTGTGGGAAAGCAAATAGACATTTATTTAATAACATCACGTTGTGAAAATTAGGTTTCAGAAACTGCCTGTGTCTGACAGAGTTTAAGATAATACTGATCGATGCACAGAGAGACAATTAAAAAACAAAAAAATCTCTTCGGCCCAAAGAAACATTAACTGTAGTGCTGCATTGTAAACCTTTTAGGTGGGTAAAAATATGTAAGTGATTAGCAACATCTTTCTTTTTCTTGCAATTTATTAAAATATTTTCTTCAATAATTAAGCATATCATTTAAGTTAGAATAAAAAAAAAATTATAACCAGTATAATGTTTGACTGCATTGAAGTTATCATTAGAAAAATTGAAATGCATTAGAATTGCATTCAAAAATTGAGATGAATACAAAAAGACAAATAAAACCTCATTAGCATATTTAGTTTCACTGTTTCAGGTTGTGATCACTACACCACAGAGTTTGTGTAGCTGTGAAAGGCTTCTAGCATAGCCTCCATGCAGAGGGAAGCCAGTCTTCAGCAGCAAACCTCATCATAACATTTAATCAGGTGGACAAATTTGGCAGCCTAATGAACTCACTTTTAGACACTAAAAGACTAGTCATAGCTGACAACTTTACCAAGGAGGACAAAGAAAAACAGTAAAGAGGGGGAAACCACTGGTTTTACACAGTGGATCCACTGATATGTGTGTTCAGTGCTGCAGAGAGAGCCTGCCTCTGCAAAGACTGTAATCATGATGGCACAACTTTGACATAACCTACACTTCTGTCTTGATGATGTGCCTAAGCTATATTTCATGAAAATGAGGCTAAGCCAGAGGAAAATGAAGACAAAGTGTAGCATAATGAAATGGGAAAAGCAGGGAGGAACAGAATCTTTCCAAGGACCTTTGGTCCAAGGGAAGAATACCATGCACACTTGAATCAATCCAACATACACCAAGTGAGAAGAAAATGTCCATTTTTAAGCTGCTATCCATCACTGTCAAATGTGGTGTGCAGCCAGAGGGGGAAAAAAAGGAAATAATCAAACAGAGAAATGACTGCAGTCCTTTGCAAAATGGATGAGAGCAGAACCAGCAACTGTTGCTAACTTGAGGCAAATGATATTTTGATAAATGTCTTTTATGCAGCTTGTGCTAACTGCTCCTATTTTCACAAAGTAAAAACATGTTACTTCAGATGAGTGAACAGCCATAACATAATGCAGAGATAAGGCCAGCAGCTTTTCTAGACGCTGCTTATAATATATAGCCTTCAATAATGGAGTGAATGTATAAATCAATAGAACGCATTAAAGAGACAAGAGATTTATTTACAGTGTTGTTTTTGCAGGTGGAATTACATTTCAATTCAGCTTAATTTAACTTTAAAAAACTGAAGAAAATTAGCACTCTTTAGCCAAACAAACACATAATCGGTGGCTGCTAGATTTCTTTAAATCAACCTAATATAATCTGTTAGCATTTTATAGTGAACCTATACCGACACTGAACTTGTGTTCATGTGTGGTACATTTCATCAACAGTTTACAGTAAAATGCACATGTGAGACAGCTGCCCCAGACCATGAAAAAGAGATAACTTGGCAGTCATTACAAGAACAGCACATGGCTTCCATGACCACCAAAAGTACCACCTAATGTTGTCAGTGCATTGCATATTCAAAATGTTAGCTTGCACCAGGGAGTCTGCAACTGCTATTTTTCTCGCTTGGATTTACATAGAAAAGCTTATGGTGTGTTGCTTTGGCCACCAGATATGTCATTAGTCTAAGCAAGACTCTATTGCTATTGCAAATGTGTATTTACTTTTAAATCTTCATTTCAAACTGTCCCTATATTAGATTACTCATAATCTAATGACAAAGTACTTGCTTTTTGCTAATCAAATGGAAATATATATATATATATATGTGTGTGTGTGTGTATATTTACATATACATATGCCAACTAATTTGTAGCCTATGTAATTTTTAATGTACAACTGTAATTATCGAAGTCAACTACTTTGTAGTCTTCCCTTAGCTCTCTACTGTGCAGATGGTTTTATATCTAAGAAAAATATTTTCCGAACATTACAACTTTTTTCTTTTTTATTCTTTTTGTATATACTCTCTGTTGTATCTTTATCTTGAATTACATCTTACTTTAACTCTTTTTACTCTATATAATCTACTGGAACCAGAATTTCCCTGATGGAGTAACCCCTAGGGATAAATAAAGTTGAGTCTAAGTCTATATATATAGATATATATGCAAGAATATCTTAAGTTGCAAGTCTGTCACAAAATATCTATTCTAAAAACTAAAATCTTCATCTGGGGAAAAATTTATTGTGCATTTATAACAATGCTATTAAGTCATATTTTGTATTTTGAAGGTCAATCTAAATAAAGGGACACAAATTCCGCTTAAATTTAAGCTTCTGAAACGCTTTAACATCCATATCACTTCAAATTCTTGAATTGCAGAGTAAGTTGTGTTAATAACTTAAACACAAATAGAATTAAATGTGCTATATATTCCCATTAATATAATGTGAAGTTCTCATCATTTTGATTAAACTAAAACCAACTTTCAAGATAGTTTATAAGTGTATTTTTATACATCAATAGTAAGGAACTGAAATATCAAATTCCTATAGGAAAAATAATAATTACATTGAATCTTAATGCTTGATGCTAACATGGTTATTAGCTGTCAAAATTGTGAGATTAAAGTCAGAATTCTGAGATTAAATTCAGAATTCTGAGAAAAAAGTCAGAGTTCTAAGAAAAAAAGTCATAATTCTGAGATTAAAGTCAGACTTCTGAGAAAAAAAGTCATAATTCTGAGATTAAAGTCAGAATTCTGACTTTTTGCTCATATCATACTGAAATAAAATAAAAAAAATCATTGAAATTTTTTTTTTTTTAGTGGCCCTAATCCTCTTCCATAGAAAGCTTGAAATGAAAAATTGTGCCTTGGTTTTATATTCCAAGGACCAACCCCAGGACTACTTTGTCTCTAGCAACGCCCCCGGTATAGTATATTAAATAACACATCTCCCCTAATTATGCAGCCTTTAATAACAGTTGATAAACAGCCTTAATTAAAGCAGATTCAGTTTTGCTCATCACAAATCCTTCCGCGCCTTTTGGCTCAGTGCCGCATCTGTCTCCGCCCATGTTGGAAACGTCTCAATACGCTGTCAGTTACGTCACAAGTTGGACCAAATGTTATCATTAACAGAGGTAGGATAATTGATTTAAAAAAATAACAAACAAAGAGATTAAAGCAGCTGCTGTTAAATCCCCCCTACCTTCTTCTAAATGTCACAGCACATGCAACAAGTCTCCCTGTTAAGAAGCAAGAATGTCACAGACGCCTTGTTTTCCTCCTCCTCGTTATGGCTGGAAGTTGTCTCTGTGTGTATAAACATCATAGAGCGTGAAAGCGACCATTAAAAAGCTTTTCATTGCTTACTGAAAAGTTTTTCCTGCAGTCCAGGCGAAGGGTGGATTGGAAAGTTGTCCGCGTGCGCGCATGCGGGCGCGCTGCTGGGTATCATATATAGCAGGCACGAGGAAAGGTCTTCATAGAATATTATAATGTCTCAAGAAATTGTACTTTTGCTTCAGCTGTATGTGTGTGTATTTTAGCACTTTGACATCTATCTTGTTTGCTTAGATTGCTGTACTGATGTTACAAAAGGCACAATGTTAGTGAGTTTTATAAATTGGCTTTATTGAATTTGATTTAGAAAGCCATCTGTAGTTCACAGGGGGGGAGCCATTTTTTCAGGTGGCAACATTAAAATTAATCCCCCCAAAAATGACCCCTGTTGAAAAAATTTTGTGTTTCTTTTTTTTTTTTTTTTCTTTATTTCTCAAGATTACATAACGTTGTTGCTGCTTCTCAAATAGGTATTATAGCCTGTAAGAATATATATATTTATATGTGTGTGTGAGTGTCTCTAAGCAAATACATAATTAGAATACCATACCAATTAAGTTTTAAAAACATTAGATTTGCACCAACAAGTTATACTTTAATTTAGGAAAGGAATAACCACTTCTGGCAAACTATTCAGTATTCTGAAAAAAGAAAATAAGGCTCAATTCTCAGCATAAAGAAACATATCATTTTAATCCATGTGAGATATGGTGCATAAACATTAATTAATCAACATAAATGGATATTTATATACAGGCTTAGACAATAGTTACAGTCCGTCCTGAGCTTTTTGCTTCACTTTGTCATCTTAAAACTAAAAAAAAAAAAAAAGCATTTTCATTGTCTGTAAAATTGTGTAATAGATCAACAGAAAGAAATGTATTAGTTTGTACAGGAATAAAAACTAATAATTTATGAGTTGTTGTCAAGCTGAATATCTAAAAAAATAGGTCTTGCAATTGCAATAAGCACCTCCTACTCCCACAAAGAAATGTTGATTAATAGTAAAAATAACAAAGTGCTAGAGCAATAAAAAAAAAAATAACAAAACTGCTTAAAGAAATCACCCAATTTGTAGAACAAGGCTAGTCGTGTGTTACAAAAAATAATAAAAGTATAACCCTTAGGTGACGGCCTCAGAAATCTGTTAGAGAACATTAGCAAACAGAATTGTGAAGATCTAAATACACTAGACAGGAAAGGTCATCTCACTTTTCAATCTATCATTTAAAGAGTGTTAGATAACCTACCAATATACAAAAGGTTTTTCTTCCAGTGTGCAAAATACTTTGGAGGGAAATTTTTGCAGAAAACCTTGAATAGCATTTGTCTTGAACACACTACCACTGTGGCTATGCACGGTGTGGGCTGCAATCTGTAATAGGAATTTCTATCTTTTTTAGGGAGAAAGGACTGTATAATATAAAAGCCTTTGCATTACAGTGGAAGATTTTTTTCTTCTTTCCTTTTTAGGCACGCATACATTTGCACGATTAAAATGACAACAATAGCCTTTTCTACTCTGATTTTCTAATAATCACCATGTGAAACCCTCTCCATCAGTGGTAGATGAATAAATCTGTCACTCATGCTTACTTGAATCATCTCCACTTAATAACTAATCAGACAGGATGATTGGATGGACATGCTGTAACAGCCTCCAGCAATACATCACAAGGCAATTGTGATGATTTGTTGCATCAATTGCCAATCGCTTTAATCTTGTTTGGCTTTGAGGATGCACTCAGCTGAAGGTTCCAGTCCAAGCCTTCATTTCAGCTCAGCCAACACACCTTCGGAAAAAAAAGGGGGATGCAAGTGGATGGAGGGTGCCACATATCCTTGAGAGCATTTTTTAATTTCTTGGTGCTCCATCTGTTGAAATGATAAAGTGCAGCCATTATGGAGTGCAACGAGATTAAATTAATCAGGTTTGTCCATTATACTGCCACAGGCTCTTCACAGATGATTGCAATTTTCTCTGTCAAGCCCATTATTGTAAGATGTGTTTAGTGGCTTGATGCAATTAAAATAGACTTAATGTAAATCTAACAACACAAATAACACTTTCTCTGTGTACGTTTGAGAGGGGGTGCGGCTGAAGGGTCCTGAAGTGCAACGGTAAACACCCACTGTAACCGTTTTTAACTTCAAACAAACCAGGGTGCTATTTGATTAGTCTGGACTCTGTGATCAATAACTATGTTTCATGTTTTCATGTTCTCTGTGATGTCAAAGGATCCGATTGCACAGACCACCCTTGACTGGCTATCAGCTGTGAGGAACACAACACCTTACACAGGCATATCATGATTCCCATAGATCATTTGAACCTGGAAGAAGAGGGGTGGGGGTTTAATGGAGTCGCTCTGATGAAAGCGTATAAAGTGCAAGCATCTGAATCTCACGGTTCAGTACGATAGGTGAGGCTGACTTTGGAGAATTTTATTAATTTCTCCCCCGGAGCTGATCTAATATCCTTCAGATTGGTTGCTTCCTTCTGCTGGATCAGGTCACCGCCACGGGACAAAGCCTGCAGGATGTGTGCTTAACCAGAGGAGATCTCTGCCTGAGCGCCACAAAGCTCCCACCACCATTTACATGCAGGAATGGCGGAACTGTCACGCTAAAAATGTCAGATGCTTTTTATTCTCAGCACCTCCATAATATCTGATTTATGAAACACCATAAAATATAACAACGCACCAATGCTCTGTTTTCATGGGGATATCCTTCTACACTTTTCTGCTATGTGAGAGTTCTTTTTTATTTTCCACAGATCAATCTGGAACCTCGCATCAGCCACATCTGTTTTAGGTGATTTTGCTGGATTGGAAGAAGCTGAGCTTTAGGTTATTGTGGCTAAATGAAGAATTACCATAGCCAATCAGGCACTGTGCTTGATTTTATTATATGCAGAAATCCAAGTTTGGAGCGGATGTTTTCTTTTCAGCCCTATTCCATTCCAAAGAACATGATATAATCTACACCTAAAGAAAAAGTCATGTGCACAGTTTGTTGGAAATGTATTCGCACCTCTTGTTTTTCCAAATTCTATGCTGCCACATTTTAACTACAAACTTCCCTGTTTTTATTTGGGACTATATGTGGCGACCAATACAAAGTGCTATATACTATGAAAGCAAAACAGAAATCATTAATGCTTCCAAATATTTTTTTTTTAAAAGTGTGGCTTCCTTTCTGTCTGACTACAGCATCGTTTTTTTTAAAGAGTAGCCTCCTGTTTGTGTAAATATTTGAACCTATAGTCTCAGGTTTTTGTCATTTTTAAGTCAATGTCTCACTTGAGGAAAAAAAAAATCCAACAACATAGACCTGCCACCATACTTTTTTCACAGTAGGAATATTTCAAGTGTTTGTTTTCTTTCCTTTCCTACATATTTGGTTATTCCCCAGTGGCTTATAAGAAACATTAAATGGACTTTTTAATAAATAAATAAAAAAACAATATTGTCATATTAAAGCCTTATTTGTGGATTGTATAATAGTTGTTAATCTAAAGATTTCTCCGCCTTGGGTTCTGTAGTTTACTGTGCTTTGTGCTGGTGGACAGGGATGCCTTGGTAGGTTTGTGTTTTGCATTATTCTTTCCATTTTCAGACCATTTGAATATCATTCTACAGTAGAGCACCTCCTTAAATGTCTCCACATTTTATCTGTGACCTGCCTAGTGTGCTGATTGGTCCTCATAATACTGTTTCCTCAGCAATCACCAAAATTCTGAGGTCAAAAGAGCTTTACGTACCTGTGCTGAGACGGAATTACACTGCAGAGTGATCTGCAAGTGGAGCTGAATGCCGAAATATGCATTATACACGACTTGTGTAGGGCCTTTACATAAAATCTAATCACGTGTGAATACTTTTGTAAGGCACTGTGCACTTTACAGACAAAAATATTAATTTGTGTCAGCTTTTTTTTCTTCATGCGTACTGTATGTTAAGATTTATAATAGCTGGCATGCCAACCAGGTAACCCGAGGAGCAATCTACCAGCGTGTTTGATGGGTCACCATTCACACAGTGCATTCCAGAGGTCCTGGCAGGCCAACAACAAGTCAATCAATCATATTCCAAGCAGCACTAATTCAGGCGGTGTCACACTATCTCTTTTGTTATCCGCGGGACAGCGTAACGAGCGAGAGAAATAAAAGAAATACACACACACACGTCAAGAGTGGAGACAATCAAATCACGCTTACAACATGATGTAGACCGTGGAAGATTTTCTGCACTTTGCGTTCTTCACAGAGGGATTTACGCATTGTGACAATTTGGACGCAAGGATTCTAAAAACAGGAATTTGATTATTTATTGATATGGGTATTAAAATAAAGGCCTCTGGGATCTTCTTTGGAAGACTTTTCTATCCAAACTGGCTGAATTGTTTTGGTTTAAAGTTTTTGATGACAAATAAAGGTTTTCAATTTATCCCAGGCCTCTATTCCAAAAAAAAAAAAAAAAGTATCTGCAATTAGTCGGCATTTATGTGCTTGACTTGCCAGACCCCTGAATATAAAAGTTTAAGTAACAACCAAATTACTTTGATTCATTGCTCTGGTTTGTGATATGGCCTTGAGGTGAAGGCCTTACCAGTTGCCAAATAAAATACGGCTGTAGGTATGTAGAAAAATGCACTTCAGTGTGTCCGCTATCAGCGGTTATGGTTGGGAAAAATTATGGTTGCAGTTTGCAAGTGGAGCTTGAAATAATGAGCCGTTAACTCCAAAAAAAACATGTTAAATGTAAACACTCAAGTATGGGTATCAAATCCCAAAATCCACAGCCAGGAGAGGTTCACCTAATAGTTTAGTCATTAAATGATAAAAAAAAAAAAAAGTTGCACAGAATTATTTTTATTGTTATTGCTGTTTAAGCATCCTTTTCCATCATCCTAACCTTGCCAGAGCTGACACTTGGCTTAGCACCTCAGGGAAAAGATGTGCGAGAAGCCTTATGATAAGTTCATATTTGACTGCACTAAAAGACAATTAAACTTTTAAATTGTGCTGCAACAAAATTTAACATTTCTATGCTTGAAATCAGATTCTACATTTTGATGTTTTTATTTAAATTTCTACTTCATCATAATAAACATATATTTTAGAGATAATAAACATGATGTGACACAGAAAGTGTTTTCTTCTTGTAACTTCTACAAAATAAAAAAGCCCAGAGAACACGGCACTTACAGATGCCTTGTCTCAGGATATGGCTATAAAAAAACTAGGAAGTCGCACCCGCCCCATATATATAGGCGGTCAAAAATATAAATGTTTAAAATGAAGCAAATTCTGACTAACAAATCTTGAAAGCATGTCAATTGGCTTTGCTGCCAATAATGACACAATAATCCCCAATGTTAAATAAGGTAAAAAAAAAAAAAAAAAGGTCTAGAGGTTTTGCTGCTATTTAACAGCAAAATCTGCCATAGATATGAGAATGAATTTGTTTCTCAATCACTGGCATTTGGAGTTTTTAATTGTTAAATATACTTAAATACATGTAAGGCATAAAAGAAATAAGATATGCGTATATAATCTTCCATTTATAAACAATATAACCACAAACAAAATCTAAAACCAGACTAGGCACACGTCAGTGTGTGAATGTGGGATCTAGGGCTGACCAGATAGAGAAAACTAGAAAACAGAAGAGCAAAATAAAGTGTTATGCAAGTACAAACCATTTATAATTTTACCATTCATACATTGGTAGTGCAGAATTAGTGATGTGTTTTTCAAGATTTTAATTCTCTTGTTTATTGCAGCTGATTAACAGTTTAAGCAAGATTTTTCCTCCTTTTCTTTATAACATGGAATAATTTTTTTCTCTACTAACAAATCTAAGTTACTATTCTTTTATTTATATTGCACTCTTTCCACCTCTGCAATAAATATGCTACAGGAATGATTTGGTGATATTACGTGCCGATAATTTTTTTGTGGAGGTTGGGGGTGTGGGGTGGGAGATCCAGTGCCTGCCCCCTCCACCCCCGCCCCATCTAGCTCCACCCCTGCCTTTTCCACTTCCAAAAAATAATTGACTTTGACCTTATTTACTTGGGCTGCCAATAAATGTCGAGGATGCCATATCATAGACCTTTTTTCACCACTAGAAGAAGATATGTTACCATTTAAAAAATGATCACCTTACCAATGTCTCTTCACCTTCCACTGGAAATGGAAGAAATAATGTGTTTTAAGGTTAAAAAAGTCATAAGGAATACAATGTGGGGGTTACCTTACTGGCTCTTCTTGGACATAATGTGATTCCGCTGATGTGCCATCTGCAACCAACTTCTGAAATCTCACTCCTTTCCTTTAAACCAACATCATTACCTGCTAGGTTTACCTTACATATGTGTGGCTTTAATACAATCACTTGTAGATTTTGAAGAATTATTTTCCAACTGATGAAAATGTTAAGCATATCAAACATCACACCTGACATCCCGAATACGCCTTTAAAAGCATTTATGAGCATCGTGTCGCTAACATGGCCTTTTTTCCTAAAGGTTATGTTTCATACGGATGTTAGAGTTTTTCTTTATGTGGAGATCGGTTAGCTCCCGTTTGGGCTTTATATCCACGTATACATTTTCCCTAAAACAAGCTATATCTACTATAAGGAAAACGTTATACGGGGAAATTCGTGACATCAGCTAGACATTGTTTCATGGAGGATGCAAAGCGTTGTGAGTTTTTGGATTATGGTTATCAATACAAAGTACAGCGTAATTGTGAAGTGCGAGTAAATAAAGTTTCAAACATTTTTATAAATAAAAATGTAAAAATATTGATGAGGTTTTGGTATTTAGCCTCTTTGAAGGACCACCGTTTTCTAAAATTATAGCTGCAAGTCTTGGGGTGTAACTCTGCCTGTAATAAGCTTTGTTTTGTTTGTTACTTTCAGTGTTCCATGTATATTTGTTTTTTATTATTGTTAGTCTTTACCCCTTAGCTCAGTTATCCTCATTTAGCTTTCTATGTAGTGCTGATTCCTCTTTCTGTTGCACCACCCAACTGCTTACCTATTCCCATGTCTCTGATCATCTCCCCAGCAGTTATAAGAACGATTTTTTTTCTTCATTGCTAGTCGGAGTCCTTCGTCATGTATCAATCCACTCGTTTCCTCTCCAGCGCACGGTTGATTTGCGTGTTGTACTTCCAGCTTTACTGTTACAACATCATAATTGGTAAGTTCTTTTTTTTTTTTTTTTTTACATCATTACAATCAACTATTACACCTGCTTATATCTAAAAACTATAGTTCTACAACAGCTCTGGCCAGTGCCACGTCTTTAATTTAAAAACCTTTTGTTAATCTTTGAGGGAAATTAAATCATTGGTGTTTTTAAGATATTAGAAGCGTCTAACAGATTATTTCCTCCCGCACTTTCTTGTATTTAGCATACTTCACGTGTTCCTTTTAAGGAGAGCCCTTCCCACGGTATGATGCTACCATTTCCATGTTCAACTGTGGGGATTCTGTTTTTATGTTGATATGCACTGTTCGTTTTTCTGCACATAGAGGCCAAACATTTCAATTTTGTTTTTTTATCTAACCACATCAGCTTCTTTAACATAACCTTGTCCTCTGTGGAAAAATGCAAGCTCATCTTGTTGAGGCTTTCTTTAAACAAGGCCTTTATTTATATAGGTCTTATATGGAGTTTGGGGAGAGCTTGACTGATAGCTGTGTATTCATGATTTGCCATCATACAGTATGTGGATTTCTGCAGATCTCCAAGAGTTATCAGGGGCTTGTTTGTTGATTTTCTCTCTCTCTCCTTCTGTTTTAGTTCAGTACATAGCTGTGAAGTTTCCACTGTTAGAAGATTGATTGAACAGAGATGTGAGATATTGATTGTACAAAGCTTTAGATATTGCCTTATACCCTAAAACTGTTGTTCATTTCTGCTAAATCTTAACCGAACAGTTGAAATTACTCAGAGATTAAGTCTTGTACAGGTGAACTTTGCTTACTAATTTAGTCTCATTTGAAAGTAGTAAGCTGTACTGAATTTTGTTTTGGGTTTTCATATCATTTGGGATTAAAATATAAAATCAAGCAATTTACCTAATGCTTGAAAAACCAGGTATCTTTTTTCTTCACTTCACAATAATTTTATAGTGCTTTTTATTGATCCATTATAAAGTTTCAATATGACAAAAGGTAGAAACTATAAAAGGATTTTAATTTTGTTGGATGCTTTATGTGTTGGTGAGAAATAACATCAGATGAAAAACTTTCTCTGAGCCGCAGATCAGCAATAGGTGTGGTTGGGATGTCGATCATGCCTCAGATTAAGCTACATTCAGCCACACTTGCTTATTTGATTTTTCTTGGCTACATGTGTGCAGATGTTGAGCGAGAGCCCAGCTTAGTATTTTGACAGCGAAGCAATGGTGTTTAGCTTTCCTGAAAGCGAAAAAATAAAAAATAACTCAAGCTCCAAAAAGAGAGATGTTGCAGAGTGAAACGGTAGTCCCCTCAGCCACTGCCTTACTCGATCCATATGCGAGGCTTAGAGGCAGGAAATACCCACAACTCATTGTAATCAGGGCAAAGGCTGCCTGAAACATCGGGAAAATAGCTGATTGGGCACCTTTTAAAAAGCACAAAATGAATATAATGGCAGAACCACAAAGTGTTAGGAGAAGTTTCTCAGGACAGCATTTGATCTAAGCTGTTTCTATCTTACTCTGGTATCATTCACGATTATTGAAATATCGCTCACCATTTCCTAATTTTATTCTGAATCCCAAAGACCCATGAATTTTGTTTATACACATTCATCACAGGAGTATTTAGCCATAAGTATGACTCAAACAGAGTGAAGGATTTGCCTTCCGGAGGATCCACCAATTGTTTGACAAACGGGTGGGTTTGTTTTGTGATGAGGCAGAGCTTCTGGCATGTTTAACCATAATAACACTTCCCCCAAACTAGCGTGATAGCTCTGTGTCAGAAGCAGCGCGGGGTTTCCCCCATCATACAGACAGAGGCTGGCTGACTTCTTGTCTGCACAGCTTGACATTCATGGAATCTGAGCGGAGCCTGTGTGTTTACTGATGGTTGGTTTTTGGTTCGTCCCCCTTGGAGAAATAATTGGAAAGGCAGGAGAAAACACGGGGTGCGACAGCTGATGTGGTTTGGTCAAATGGAGAGCGGACATCTGCCTTTGATTTGATGTGTAGCTCAATAAAGCACCATAGCAGTGCTGGAAAATTTCTCTCTGTGTTGCAGGTTTTCCCAGAATGGCTCCACTCATATGCTTTATTTGACTTATTTTATGCTTACACAGTGCTTTATCATCACTTCCATATTTGTAATGTACGGTACGTTTAAAAACTATTCTGTCTCTGTTTGAACTGATTTATATTTTTTTGACATTTTTAACCAAATACATTACTGGATTTTATTTGTATTTTAATTTACTAGCCAGAACAAAGTGTAAAATAATTGTGATATGGAGGGGAAGTGTTGCATGGATTTAAAAAAAATCCACATGTATTCCCACCTCTTTACTTTCTAACACTAAGTACAATTAAGAGAAACCCAATCCTTTAAGAAGTCATCAACTTTGAAATATTAGAGAACAAACAACTTCTTTACATCTGAGCAACAGAACAGACAGCTCAGGGATGAAGCTTTGGAAAGGTTTAAAGCGGGTTTAGATACTAAAGAAATATCCTCAACTTTGAATATACCATGGTAAACTGTTTAACTGTTTAATAACCTGAAAATGCAAAATTTTCATTTTAGCTGTACTCCTAAACTGGCTGTTAACCTAACTTACTAGACAGGTAAAGCCTGAATGAGAGATGCATTCAAGAGGATGTTTTACTTTGAAAGGAGTTTAAAGATCCACAGCTCAGACAGAGTAACTTGGTGATGTGACAACTCAACAACAAATCAAGTGCTTCCTTACTTTTCTTTCAGTGGAAGACTGCCATTAAGAAAACCATACAAACCTTCTTTCAGTTTGTCACAAGCCATGTAGCTGGAACAATGAATGTGTGGCAGAAGATGCTCCAAACTCATTATCATTGTTATATTCAAAGAAAGCATTGGGTCAGCATTATGGTTCGGGATTGCTCTTCCCTTGAAAGGTTGATATTAGCCAACACAAGGCTTTGTTTTTGGTCCACTCTATAAATCCTCGAACTCAACGCAATATTGGACATTTTGAATTGAAAAAGCTTCCTGGATGGGAAACTAAACATCTTCAAACTTGAAAACAAAGTCCAGTGGATTTTATTTTTTACTTTTCTGGAAGTTGATATCAAGGGAACTTAATCCATGGTCATCATACAAGGAAACCTCTTTCAGTCAACAGAAGAGATCCTGCCTTTCCAGTGGGACGATGGAGAACTTTGGACCAAAACAAACCCATGTTAGTTTGGTCTAGACTTGCTGTAAATCCATTCTAGAGTTGAATATTCAGCTTTATCATTAGTTATTTATCATCCATAGATACTCTCCATGCAGACTTACTTAGCTTGAACATTTTACAAATGAGATAAGCATTAGGCCTTCAAAATATGCATAGTTGGTATGTTTGTAGTTACTGTAATTGGTGTTATTTTGTAAAAGTAATTTTTTTGTAAAAAAAAAAAAAACTGTATCCTTTGACTCCTTAAGGATGCACAAATATGTGTCCTATGCAATCTTGAGTAAACACAAAACAGCTGTGAATACCTTTCCAAAGTCTCTGTAAAAGTCAGCATTTTGTGACTCACTGATCAAAAAGCACCAGCCAAAAGAACTGGCCTGCACCTTGTGAGCGGCAGAGTTGCTGGAGTAGTTAAATCCTTGATTTGTACCTCGCAAAACTCTCACAAGTCCCCTGTTCCCCCTCTCCACCCCTGCTCTGCACCTCCCACACAATTCCCAGATCAACAGAGCTCTCAATATGAGGCGCGTCTGTTCTACTGTGACAGCATATGGTTATCCATTCAGTGTCCAGACACTCTCATTCCTCATACATTAAGTGCTGGAATTATCCAATGAAAGCAGGTACACCACTGAAGAGGCAAAGCGACCTGTCTAGATTTGCAATGTTTGAAGACATGTAGCCATTATCATGTTATTTAGCTTTTGAAAGGTTGTATTTTAAGTGTTAAACCAGTTTAGTAATTGGATCGAACAGTTAAGGTTTTTTCTTCATTTTCTCTTCCAATCTGAGCAATCAAATTGGCCGCTTTCTCACAAGAGGAGCGACCGAGGAGTAAACACACCAAATTAGAGGCTGATTATGTCAAATTCCAATGAGCGGAGCGCGGTGGCACTGTCAGTTACCTTTTGCACACAAAAAGCTTACCATGGAGACGATGTTTACGTTAAGAAAACAAGTGCACATTTGCCTGTTAGGAGTAAAATTCCATAAGTGCTGAGCAGCTCCAGACAGATGTTTGAACTGTAAACATATCGCAAATATTAGAGTGACGTCAGCCCAGAAATGAAGCGAATGTCTGCAGCCAATTACCACCTCTGCAGCTTTGATTCTTTGTTTATAATATAACAAAGTTTAAAAGCAGAGCTAATTTTACTCCGTCCTCATTAAAACTGACTTAGGCAATATGTTGCACTGATTAGACCTCAGACAGGTGCTGCCCCTTTTTGTTTTGCATGGCGACAGGGGCGAGCACCAGGGAGACGTGTGCTTGCTGTGATAGCATCTCTGAAAGGCTGTTCCCTAGGGTTAATGGGGGAGTTATCCTATTAGAGCCCCCTCCTGTGCTCTAATCCATCTCCTTCTCTAGGAGAGAAGCCATCATTGCTTGGGCCCTCCTGCAAAAGGGGAAGAGGCTAATGGCCCCCGCTTTATTCAGCACTGTTCCCTCATCCCCACACAGACTCTTTCTCTGTGTGTGGGCACTTTATTCTCCATCATTCTTCATTTTCATTATCCAAGATTATCAGCAGGTGACAATGCATTTCCCTCTTAATACACTGGTCTGTACATATAAACTCTCTGTTTTTAAGGCAGGTATGATGTCAGAGTTAAAAAAAACAAAACAAAAAACATCTCAAGCTTGCTCAGGTCAGTGGAAGAGGTAAGGAGAGTCTATTGGAGTGTGCCCAGTTCAACCATGCCTCCATTGCCTGCTGTGGAAAATGTTGAGCATGACTATATGCATGACTTACAAGTTAATCTGCTTTAGTGAAATGATGAGAGTTGGAACAAATGCTGTGTACAAGTGAAGCTGTCAAGTAAGACTTTGAAGGACAGTATGCAAACTGTACTCATACACCTCGTTAGTTTCTATATTTCTGCAGGTTACAACCACATGCTTGGATGTTTTTTATTGGGATCCAATGCTAAAATGTAGCACACAATGATTTGTAGTCATAACATTGGAAAAAAGGGATACAAGGTTTTCTTTTTTTTTTTTTTTTTTTAGGAGGATTAGGAGGCAATTAGAACACATTCTATCCATTGTCACATCTTACAGAGAGCTGTTCGGCACAAATACAACAGATAGTTGGGTAATAGGCATTTCAGCAAGTGACTAAAGCATACAAGGAAACACAAGGTCAGGAGGTGCTGCAGAGATCTACAGCTCAGGGTATATGAGCTTTTGTTCAAAAAATGAGCTCTTCAAAGTCCCATTTAGAGGTTCCAATAAATGCACCGGACTAGGTAAACCTGTGGAAGAGGGATTTCTGTTCAGATTAAACCAAATTAAACTGCTTGACCCCCCACACACATAACATTGTGTGGAAGGATAACTAACTCTACAAATTCTCCTAAAAACATTACTCTCACTGTGTAAAAGAGTGGTGGCAGCAACATGCTGTGGGAATGCAAAGATTGGGAGGTTGGGTTTAACTTTAAGGGAAGGTGACTGGAAATTAATACAAGAAAAATCTGGAAAAAGTATGAGCCTGTAAAAAATTTAAGACTGAAGCGGAGGTTCACCTTCCAGCAGGAAAACAGTCGTAAACATGCAGCTTAAGCTAGTGTTTACAGCAGAAAAAATGCATGCGTTAAAATGGCCAGGTAAAATATTTGCTGTAATTTCAATTAAAAACTTGGGTTAAAACTTGATACTTAAAATTTAAACATACTCCATCCAATCTGACTAATCTTGCAGTATTCAGTATATGTCTCTAGATGTTGGTAGAGTACATACTGTATGCAACTCCTTTCAGATGTTTTCCTCACAAGAAAAATTTAACTGATATTTTCCTTTTCCACACTGAATGATTACGTACTATTTAATGACAACCTATTACATGCTTTCATTTAGGTGCTTTCATCATGACAAACTATAAAGTGTTAAAGAATTAGGTGCACGATAACACTGAAAGATGAAAGAAGGAAATTGAAATGTTCTATATGCTGCCCTTATATCAAGACTAAATATTTATATCTGTATTAGATTTAAACAGATTTAGAACTTGAAGATGTGCTCATAGTGGCCATCCTAGCTCTATGCTGTTAAAGTGTGATCCATCCACAAAACTAAAATGACAAGTTTTAAGTGTCAAAATAGTAAGATCAATGCTGTAAAACTTGCAAATGTATTTTACAGATCATCCAGCAGTGATAACAAATTGCATTCTGGTTTCTGCCAGACATCAAACACTATATGGGGAAGGGGACTGATATACAGTGTGAGGGTGGAGGGGTATGGAGCCGGTAAAGAGGCTCCTGCTGCAGGAGGCCCTTAAACAAATTCTTGCTGCACCTTGTTTGACCTTGCATGTGACCCAAGTAGCAGAGAGTTATCCTCCTGGAAAAGTTAGTCCAAGAAAAATTTGTCCAAAAACATTTAGTAAAACTACTCTCAGCACAAGCTTAGAATATTTAATTTTCTCACCCATAAGCTAAAAAAATG